>NW_027039830.1:15693-106390 GCF_034236695.1 Oncorhynchus nerka | reverse complement strand
TATGTTTACTATGTACTGTGGGCTATGTTTACTATGTACTGTGGAATATGTTTACTATGTACTGTGGGCTATGTTTACTATGTACTGTGGGCTATGTTTACTATGTACTGTGGGCTATGTTTACTATGTACTGTGGGCTATGTTTACTATGTACTGTGGGCTATGTTTACTATGTACTGTGGGCTATGTTTACTTGTCAGACTGCACACTAGCTTATTAAACGTGTGCATTTTGAAATAGTAAAAAATAAAATAATAATCAATAACATGTTTCTACCACGGTGTGTTTCTGGTTGATGGCCAATATTAAGTACAGTCAAATACATTTGTGAATTAAATCACTTTATTGTTTAATTAAATAAGGCTCCTTTCTCTTTTATGTGCTGGAGTTATTTTAAGAATAAAGTAGGCTAATGAAGGCAACAAATTGTTGCTTACTGAAACTCCCAATGTCATCCAATTGTTACAATAGGATTTGAAGCAAAAGCCTACCTGCGTACGGTCAACTATTTCAGCACCGTTTTGTGCTGCTCTGAGAAAAGCAAGACAACTTAATAAACATGTACATTTTTAAAGTAATTCAAATTCAAAAAAGTAATTCAAAAATATATTTATATTGTACCACTGTAGATGTTGCAGGCAGTCAGAGATGAGTCCTATTGTAAAGTGTAGCCTAAAGGCCAAAATGGGAAAACTTCAATGTATTCAATGCTTAAGTACTCTAAAACCAGATTTGCCCAATTATTATCCCTGCATTATCATTGTATAAAAGCCCATTAGATATTAATTTAGAATCCTCTAAATGTAATTAGATCTACTATTGTAATTTGTTGATCTGAATTGATCTGCAAGTATTTTCATTTTGAGTTTCCGGTAAACTCTTTGTTTCCTTTCATGTGTCCAACCAATTAGAGACAATCGAAACACACACAGTAACGTGTATATGAGGCCCGAGAGCAGATCTGTTATCCAACGATTAGTTTCATATTAAAAACAGTCAAATGTTTCTCAAAGATGCTCTCTGGTGGTCAAACTAGCTCCAACGAGCGTTAATGGCAACAATGTCTGACACTTAAATAATAAATAATAAATAATGTGCCATAGAATTCTGCGGCAGCCTGCAAGTTGTGCTGCAGTATGATGCAACTTTTTAAGGAAGAACCACTGTAGGAGTTGGCAAGACAGCACTAAACAGACCTGGGAATCTAGCTAGTAGGAGTTGGCAAGACAGCACTAAACAGACCTGGGACTCTAGCTAGTAGGAGTTGGCAAGACAGCACTAAACAGACCTGGGACTCTAGCTAGTAGGAGTTGGCAAGACATCACTAAACAGACCTGGGACTAGCTAGGGTTGGGTTATGTTTAGGTAAGAGGAATTGCTTAGGGGTTGGAGTGAGGTTAGAAAACAAACAAATTCATGCCAGCAAAATTGTGTTATGCCTTCCATTCAACACCAACTTATCACCTAGCAAGTGTATTTAACACGCACTGGGCACTGTAAGCTCTGCCCACTGACCATTGAGCTTTAATTGAACCAATCACATTCATTATGTCCTTGAGACAGAGCTGCCCTCAGGGCAAAATTGAATACGGAAAACTGTCCTTATCCAATCTGGATTGTTGTTTGAGGTTTAGGCTAAATCTCTACCACCTGTTCACATTCTTTTAATTTCATGAGGATAGGGGGCAGTATTTTCACTCTGGATTAATTGTGTGCCCATAGTGAACTGCATCAAACTCTGTCCTAATATATGCATATTATTATTACTATTGGATAGAAAACACTCTGAAGTTTCTAAAACTGTTTGAATTATGTCTGTGAGTATAACAGAACTCATAGGGCAGGCAATCTTCCAAACAAGGAGTGAGATTCTGAAAGTTGGGGCAACTTTGACGTCATCGCCCCCTCCTTCCCCAACAAGAAATGGATCTGGAAGCACTTTCTACGCCTTCCACTAGATGTCCTCATTAAGTAGAAAGTGTAATGGAGCATTTGCTGTGAACTTTGACCTAATGGGAGGGAAAATAGTCAGTGTCGCAACAAAATGCCATTTTGCTGTGGCGAATTTCTCTGTGGCTGCTTCGGCTGTTCCATTCAGACCCAAATGAAAACGTATGATCCAGTTGGAACGTTATTGGATATATATGATAATAACATCCTGAAGATTGATTCTCTACTTAGTTTGACCAGTTTATTCGACCTGGAATATATCTTTTGGAAGTTTTCGTGCGAGTTATCTTGGAGTGATAATATCTCTGTGTTGGTGGCGTAAGACCTGTTTCTCTCCTTCCTCTAGACCTCTGTCTCTTCAGGACCGCTCTAGTCCAAGGCCCCAGAGACCAGTCTCAGCCACCAGAAGCATGACTCTCCCCAGGGCCAGCTCAGCCACCAGAAGCATGACTCTTCCCAGGGCCAGCTCAGCCACCAGAAGCATGACTCTTCCCAGGGCCAGCTCGGCCACCAGAAGCATGACTCTTCCCAGGGCCAGCTCGGCCACCAGAAGCATGACTCTTCCCAGGGCCAGCTCGGCCACCAGAAGCATGACTCTTCCCAGGGCCAGCTCAGCCACCAGAAGCATGACTCTTCCCAGGACCAGCTCAGCCACCAAAGGGTCAGAAGAGACCCAGGGGGCCAGAGGAGAACGGGGGGAACTGGTCAACATGGAACTTCTTGGGTAAACCAAAACACACTGCAAATGCATTGAATATAAGTTATTTATTGTTTAGAGATCAGTGTCTGATATACTATGGGGATAAGGCTTACTATCGAGCATGTCCGTTATATTAGATATTTATAAACCCATGAATTATGTCAATCTTGGTCTAATGGACATCCACTTCTTTGTGTTAAATATAATGTATCCCTTATCCCCTGCCATTATCATCACTTTATAGAGATATGAAGGTTATGATTAATCTCTATGTGTGTACTGATGGCTGCTTCTTCTTCACAGGTTGCCTAACATTGGCAACACTTGCTTCCTTAACGCCACCCTGCAGTGCCTCCTGGTCCTGCCTTCCTTCTCAAAGGAAATCCTGCACCAGGAACAACTCTGGAGCTCCTCCCCCTTCTCCAACTTGCTCAGGTAAGGGAAGGCTCAAAAGCAGACACACACCCCACACACCCATTAATTGTGGTCATAAATTAAAGAATGGACACTCTTTTCACGCCACTTCTACAGAAAGGGATTGTCGTAGCAGGTTAAGATAGCACTTTCACTAATCCTAACCCTTTTCCTAACCTTAACCACTTCATATTTTGATGTGTATTGTATTTATGGTTTATTTTCCAGTTTCTTTTTGTTTTTGGAATCTTCATAACCATGAGGAACAACAATCACACACTGATTATGATGTAGGCATTTGTAGGCCAATTTGGAAAATGTAGAATGACTACATGACCCATAATGCTCATTGACTGAACATTCCACCTTACCGTGGGAAATTTGGTAGTTTTTTAAAATGCTCTGGAATTGAGAGCAGTATCCAAACCAAATATCTTAGGAGAATAAACAACACTTTTTTGTTGTTTGGCTTCATTGTCCGTCCTCAAAGGTGAAATTGCATCAAATCGAATGAAAAAATTCTAATGATGGGGTGCCACTAGATAAAACATATTTGTATTTACTCATCTGCCTCTTCAGGCGTAAGCCAGTAGGTTGACACCATCCAGTCAGCTGCTAACTTACTCTCTGTCTCCCCTACAGGTGTCTGTCTGATGTGCACCGTTCGGGTTTACCTGACAGTGTGGCAAACCAGGCCTCAAAAGCAGACCTCATGTGGAAGGTCAAGTACTCCTTGTCAGGATACGATTTGAAGTATCTGGGGGACACGCAACAGGTAACTGAGGCACTACTCTCTTGTGTACGAGTGCTCTTCTTGCAAGGGTTCATTTTCTCTTCATCATTTGCTTTTATCTTGGTGTGTTTCTTTCTCTTCCTCATCATAGGATGCACACGAGTTACTTGTCAATATGCTGTGCCAGCTGAAGGAGGAGGGCATGATTCTGAAGACACTCGGGATGAACTATACCTGCCCTGTTTCCCAGCTGGAGTTCCAGCTTGTCGGTGCGCACATGTACCAGGTAAGAGCTCCCATTGGGTGTAATGTATCTACTGAGAACATGATCTTTCTAAATATATATATATATATATACAGTATATATTAATATTACAAAACACATGGCATAACAGAAACATTGTAGAGACCAGAAACAGACTTGATGCATTTCTCTTCTCTTTGTCCTGCTTCTGAAGCTGTGGGCGCGAGTCGTCCACCACAGAGGACTACAACCACCTCTCATTGGACTTCAGCCCTGAGCGCACCTTGCTGAACAGCCTAGCACTCACTTTCAAAGTCAGCACTTAGGGCTCAGCCCTGCATGTAGAGACTAACACCCAGGGCAAGCTGCCCACTGCCTCAGAATACGCTATCTTATTATTGTAGTGGTATCATTCATTATGTAATGCTTTTGTTTCTAACCAGAGTGAACAGGTTGAATTCACATGGGAGGGCTGTAAAGGCCTCCACGCCTCAAAGGTGGAGCAGTTCCACACACTGCCTCTGTGAGTTGTCCCTTTATAACCTCTCATAGTACTAGCAGTGTTTAATGTCCTGAGCCTTTAGGAGTAGTTACCTTCCTGAGCAGGTTGTAGGACTTAGAGGTGAGCACCACCAAACAAATTTCACTCATCTGTTATTTTGTTGACTGGTTTCATTGTCTGTCTGTTCATCTCTCTTCCTCTCTGTTTCTGGGCAGTGTGCTGGTTCTGCATCTGAAGAGGTTTGGAGGACCTGGGGGGTTGGAGAAGCTGGAGGCTCCTCTTTTGTTTCCTTCGGAGCTGAGGCTCTCCACCCTCTGTGGGGACATGGTGCCACACCTGCACAGTGCCAGCGCACAGGCCCTCACCAACCAGGCCCCCAGCATCCAGGGGTCCATCCCCCAGACCCTCGCCAGCCAAGTCTCCAGCCCACCTGGAGAGGCCAAAGGCAGCGTCCTCTGCTGTTCAGGTAGGTCATGGCACCATAACACTATCTTGCTCCAACACCACACAAACCACCCACTCCCAAAACGGTCCTGCTGACAGAGAAGCTGGAAGCTGCAATTTAAAATGTTTCTCAGATATCTTTAGTGATGTATGGGAGCTGTTTTAGTCCAGAGCATTTCAGACAAGTGACCACGTTTTCACAGCTCTTGATATGTATATTTGACCCCTCAGATTCAAATTAGCAGGAACCAGGGAAAGTGTTGCTGACAGCCTCAGTGGTGAGAAGAGAGAGAGAGAGAAACCAGTGAAAAATAAGTTATGACAGAACACTGAGATAGTTATGAGGAGTACATGATGTAGTAGACCTGTAGTAGACTAGTACTGTAGTAGACTGTATACAGTGTGGTGGACTGTAGAGGAAATGAGAATCCTATGATCACATGTGTTTTCTTACAGAAGCAGAAGCCAGTACAGTCAGTGAATGGTTACTACCAGTTGACTGGCGTAGTCTCTCATTTAGGAGGCTCCGCAAACTCCGGTAAGTAAATACCATCAAACACACACATGCAGATGCACAATACATATGACATCAGCTGAATTCCAAATCACTCCCTTCTCCTTGGATCTCAATTTGCATGTTCACGTGTGCCTCTGCCGTATACACAAGCATCCCAAAGCTGAGGGAGTGAACATTATCGAATGCCAGGGATCATCAACTAGATTCAGCCTCGGGTCCATTTTTTTTCTTAGCCAGATGGGAAGGGGTGTGGAACAAAATTACAAATAATTTGTAGACTGCAAATATACCGTAGGAAGGCCAAACAGATATAATATTTGACTCATTTCAAACCTTGCTTACATTTGTGTACAACCACATATATCTCTTTATTATGCGTGGGAATACTTTGAAACAGATTTCCAAAATGAAAATCACTTGGAGCTGATTTGCTGGTGTTTTTACAGTCTTTTAACAATGACGTTTTATTTGGTCAGAAAACATAGGGGGCCAAATAGAATCACCCTTGGGCAAAATTTGTCCCGCGGGGCGCCATTTGGGGAACCCTGGGGTAGGGGATAATTAGTCCCTCCTACAGTCATTTCGGCCAAGCTAGCAAGGCTGCAGGCTTCAGAGAGAAGTGTCATCCCAACAAGCACTGCAATATGTTTAGAGTTTGCTCAATTTAATTGAAAAGAATGGAGAGGCATGTCTAATTTAATGACATGTGTATTTGTTTATCTCTGATTTCAAAACTTGACACATGTAACAGATAAAATACCTCCCAAATGAACTGTTTAACTGTTACAAAACACTCTATTACCCACAATAGCCTGACCCTTGACCTCTAGTCTGTCTTCCTTGTTCCACAGGGCACTACATTAGTGACATATTGCATGCCAGTGGAAACTGGTTCTGCTGTAACGACAGCCAGTTGTCAATGTCCAATGAAGCCACTGTGCTGAGGACCAGAGCCCGGAGTGCCTACATGCTCTTCTATATGTTCAGGTACTGCTTACTCTCACCATCTATATTCTTGTGTTGCTATTTATGTGTACGGTTCCTTTCACCCTACAGGGCAATAGAGCGGGAGGCCCCAGCACACAGGGCCTAACAGGGCCACCAGCATCAGCCCCAGCCTAAACAGGGGCAGCACCTGGACCAGCCTCCAAACACTCAGACCTATCTCAACAGGGGTAGTACCAGGCCCAGCCTCAAAACCCCCAGCGCAGCCTCAACAGGGGTAGTACCAGGCCCAGTCTCAAAACCCCCAGCCCAGCCTCAACACTCACACACCTGCCTCGAAAGGGGTAGCATTTGGCCCAACATCAACAACCTCGAGCCCAGCCACAACAGGGGCAGCACTGGGCCCAACATCAACACACCCAGCCCAGCCTCAACATGGGAAGAACCAGGCCCAGCCTCTACATGGGCAGAAGAAGACCCAGCCCCAACACCCTCAGGCCTGCCTCAACAGGTACAGCATTCAGCCCAACTTCAATCATGCTGCTCTTCAACACTAGCATGAACATTCTTTCAGTAGCTTATGTCATAAATACCTGCCCTTGATTTGACTACTTCATCTAATGTATAAAGCGTATAAAGTATACACACTAAATGTAGTACACATGTAAATGTGGTGGATAGAGAGTGTGATTATTTAGAGGATATAACATCCCTTCTATTTGGTTTGGTTTGAAATCCTCCTGTTGTGAAATACACTGTGGTGTCTAACCTCTTATTCAGCATGGTCACACCACAGACAAGAAAATGTAAGAAAATCCCATTTAAGATGATTCTGTTGACCGTTGTAACTCTTTAACTCAGGAAGATTTATCGTCTGGGATTCAGGCCGGTCCTAACAGGAAACGTGACAAAGGGAAGCAGCTGTAATGGAGCCTTCTAACACCCAATCAGGTCTGGAGGAGGAATGTCACATAAAGATTCAGAGATGCTATGAGTATCTTTTGAAGTTACTCTCCAGTTGTATTCCATTTGAATAAATACAGACATGAAAATGCTGGGCTATGGATGTGACCTTGGTTCTGTGAGTAGAGTAACGGGTCACCAAACGACCTATGGGAACTCCTTCCCTTTCACGTGATAAGATTGAGATGCTTAATATCAACGATGTTTACAATGACGCCACACCCTTACTGTACCATTGTGACCTGTCACTATTAAAGGCTGTGTGACGTGACACACTGTCTTTTCTTATCTCCTATATACTCCCTTACGTATTTATTTGGACAGTGAAGCTACAACTTTTCATTTGGCTCTATACGCCAGCGTTTTGGATTGGAGATCAAATGTTTCATATGGGGTGACTGTACAGAATGTCACCTTTCATTTAATGAATGGTAAATAATGTTGAGTGAGAAAGTTACAGAGGATCATACCCCCAAGACATGCTAACCTCTCACCATTACCAATAATAGTGGAGGTTAGCATTTTATATCATACCCCCAAGACATGCTAACCTCTCACCATTACCAATAATAGTGGAGGTTAGCATTTTATATCATACCCCCAAGACATGCTTACCTCTCACCATTACCAATAATAGGGGAGGTTAGCATTTTATATCATACCCCCAAGACATGCTAACCTCTCACCATTACCAATAATAGGGGAGGTTAGCATTTTATATCATACCCCTAAGACATGCTTACCTCTCACCATTACCAATAATAGGGGAGGTTAGCAATTATATCATACCCCCAAGACATGCTAACCTCTCACCATTACCAATAATAGGGGAGGTTAGCATTTTATATCATACCCCCAAGACATGCTTACCTCTCACCATTACCAATAATAGGGGAGGTTAGCATTTTATATCATACCCCCAAGACATGCTAATATAATAGAATACATGATATGACTCCTACCAGCCTTAGTGTGATAATATACTACATGATATGACTCCCACCAGCCTTAGTGTGATAATATAATACATGATATGACTCCTACCAGCCTTAGTGTGATAATATAATACATGATATGATTCCTACCAGCCTTAGTTTTATAATATAATACATGATATGACTCCTACCAGCCTTAGTGTGATAATATACTACATGATATGACTCCCACCAGCCTTAGTTTTATAATATAATACATGATATGACTCCTACCAGCCTTAGTTTGATAATATACTACAATATAATACTCCCACCAGCCTAAGTCTGTTAAAATAATAAATGATATGACTCACACCAGTCTTAGTTTAATAATATAATACATGATATGACTCACACCAGTCTTAGTTTAATAATATACTACATGATATGACTCACACCAGTCTTAGTTTAATAATATACTACATGATAGGACTCCACCAGTCTTAGTTTGATAAAATACTACATTATATGACTCTATATCATATTACATACATACATACCTACATTAACTATTATAAAACTGTAGTGTTGGTGACAGAGACCTGGGTGGATGTAGTACTAACTACAGGTACAGCTGTAGTGTTGGTGACAGAGACCTGGGTGGATGTAGTACTAACTACAGGTACAGCTCTAGTGTTGGTGACAGAGACCTGGGTGGATGTAGTACTAACTACAGGTACAGATGTAGTGCTGGTGACAGAGACCTGGGTGGATGTAGTACTAACTACAGGTACAGCTGTAGTGTTGGTGACAGAGACCTGGGTGGATGTAGTACTAACTACATGTACAGATGTAGTGCTGGTGATAGAGTCCTGGGTGGATGTAGTACTAACTACAGGTACAGCTGTAGTGTTGGTGACAGAGACCTGGGTGGATGTAGTACTAACTACAGGTACAGCTGTAGTGTTGGTGACAGAGACCTGGGTGGATGTAGTACTAACTACAGGTACAGATGTAGTGCTGGTGACAGAGACCTGGGTGGATGTAGTACTAACTACAGGTACAGCTGTAGTGTTGGTGACAGAGACCTGGGTGGATGTAGTACTAACTACAGGTACAGCTGTAGTGTTGGTGACAGAGCCCTGGGTGGATGTAGTACTAACTACAGGTACAGCTGTATTGTTGGTGACAGAGACCGGGGTGGATGTAGTACTAACTACAGGTACAGCTGTAGTGTTGGTGACAGAGCCCTGGGTGGATGTAGTACTAACTACAGGTACAGCTGTAGTGTTGGTGACAGAGACCTGGATGGATGTAGTACTAACTACAGGTACAGCTGTAGTGTTGGTGACAGAGACTTGGGTGGATGTAGTACTAACTACAGGTACAGCTGTCATGTTGGTGACAGAGACCTGGGTGGATGTAGTACTAACTACAGGTACAGCTGTAGTGTTGGTGACAGAGACTTGGGTGGATGTAATATTAACTACAGGTACAGCTGTCGTGTTGGTGACAGAGACCTGGGTGGATGTAGTACTAACTACAGGTACAACTGTAGTGTTGGTGACAGAGACCTGGGTGGATGTAGTACTAACTACAGGTACAACTGTAGTGTTGGTGACAGAGGCCTGGGTGGATGTAGTACTAACTACAGGTACAGCTGTCGTGTTGGTGACAGAGACCTGGGTGGATGTAGTACTAACTACGGGTACAGCTGTAGTGTTGGTGACAGAGACTTGGGTGGATGTAGTACTAACTACAGGTACAGCTGTAGTGTTGGTGACAGAGACCTGGGTGGATGTAATATTAACTACAGGTACAGCTGTCGTGTTGGTGACAGAGGCCTGGGTGGATGTAGTACTAACTACAGGTACAACTGTAGTGTTGGTGACAGAGACCTGGGTGGATGTAGTACTAACTACAGGTACAGATGTAGTGTTGGTGACAGAGACATGGGTGGATGTAGTACTAACTACAGGTACAGCTGTAGTGTTGGTGACAGAGACCTGCGTGGATGTAGTACTAACTACAGGTACAACTGTAGTGTTGGTGACAGAGACCTGGGTGGATGTAGTACTAACTACAGGTACAGCTGTAGTGTTGGTGACAGAGACCTGGGTGGATGTAGTACTAACTACAGGTACAGCTGTAGTGTTGGTGACAGAGACCTGGGTGGATGTAGTACTAACTACAGGTACAGCTGTAGTGTTGGTGACAGAGACCTGGGTGGATGTAATATTAACTACAGGTACAGCCACAATGCGGAACATATCCCAATCCACGTGATTGAAGCAGTCTTGAAGCGTGGAATAATTAATTATTTATTTTACCTCACGTTAGTCTCATTCCAAACGTCGTAAATTGTTGGTTATCTGCACGAACCCAGTCTTCACTATGAGTCATCCATACATCAATTGTCTTAAATCATTTATTTATTACTAACTAAGTAATTCACTGAAATGCATAAACAAACAGTAAATATGGTTACATGAAATGATAGAATGTTCCCTAGTGGGCTGAACTGGCATGGCAGCTTGTTAGACAAGGGAGCAGAGTTAATTATAACAATTAAAATGCTAATCCCTTACACATGAACGCTCACTCATTCGGGAACAATTGCAATCAATATATATATTTACACTCAGTGTGTCGTCTTGATCGCTGGTGAAAAGTCTTTCTTTTGTAGAATTGTCCGTCTCTCCATCTCTCTCTCTGTCTTGGTTAGAGGTGATAGTTCAAAGTGACATTTGTTATAGAATGGATGTTTCGGCGGTTGTCGTTCTTCGCGTTCACTGATGCCGAATTCCTAGCTGCAGACTAGTAATTAGTATCAAAGACTCGTTCTCATTCTGTCGGTATCGATAGTCTAAGAGTTTAACCACGTGGTATGGTTAAAAAGATTCAGCAATGGTCTACACCTTTAGCCCTCTCGTAATTGAGGTAAGCTTGGTCTACAACCTTAGTCCTCCCCTAATGGAGAAAAACATGGTCTGCTGATAATTTCTCAAAGTTGGGTTTTATTCAGAATGGCAGAAGAGGGCTGTCCCAGGATGTCTGACCCTAACTGGGCTCAGGGGCGGTCCTCTGATTTAGTTCAAATCAAAAGGGAATTGTATTTTTCTTCATTAAACAGTCCACAATCATATTACACCATTATACAAACAGTATCTTCCTCACTCATTCATCTTATACAACAATTAGATGTAAACCTCATATCTGAGGCTATTATGTAAACAGCATTATGGTAATGTGGCCACACCGTTTCTCATGAGCGTCCCAAAATGTGACAAACGCACCAGTTCGTAGCTGGATTCTTCTCCGATCTTTTACACTTTCTCTGGAACATGAAATGTGTTCGTACCTCAAGTTCTGTGAGGTGGAAGGATTTCCTTTGTCTTCTGTGAAAGTTTACCCTCTCTCTAATGCTGTGTATCCATGAGGCAGGGTCTTCCTTCTGGTTGTAGAAGCAGAGAGCGGGGGATGGTGCTCGCTGTACTCAAAGAGGGCAACGTCATGACAACACTTTGAGAAACTTAGTAACAAAGCTTTGCCTGAAGATGGCCTCTCCTCAGTCGGTCAGGTTGTTGTAACTGGTCTATAACAGAGGAGGAACATCGCTGCTGTACACAGATAACATCTGAATTTAGACCTTGTTGTGAAAGTCTGATATAGTGAAGCCCTGATCTGTTTCACCTGTCCTTGTGATTGTCTCCACCCCCTCCAGGTGTCGCTTATTTTCCCCAGTGTATTTATCCCTGTGTTTCCTGTCTCTCTGTGCCAGTTGGTCTTGTCTGTTTCAAGTCCACCAGCATGTTTTCCTGTGCTCCTGTTTTTGATATTCACTCTTTTGCTAGTCCTCCTGTTAGTTTTGACCCTTGCCTGTTTTCTGGACTCTGTACCCGCCTGCCTGACCAGCCTGCCTGCCCTGAGCTCGAGCCTGCCTGCCACTTTGTACCTCTTGGACTCTGATCTGGTTTTGATATTTTTCCTGTCCATGAATATTCTCTTGCCTACCCCTTTTGGAACTAATAAATATCAAACACTTAAACCATCTGCCTCCTGTGTCTGCATGTGGGTCTGGCCCTGAGCCCTTATAGATATAGTGTAATGATTAGATAGCAATACACTCACAGAATAGTGGCTTTCATGGCTTTCATTAGCATAGTTTGTTGTGTGTGTGTGTGTGTGTGTGTGTGTGTGTGTGTGTGTGTGTCCTCTCAGTACTGTTCTGCCCTCTGTGTGTCCAGTTCATACTGTTTAAAGTATCCAATCCCATTCAATCAGGAAGCTGGTAGATCTTGTTAAAGAACATTGTTCTTTATTTATTTATCTATAACTTTGTTATTCTTATTATTAAAGTGATAAACACAGGTTAATAATTTGTCCCACCTTTTTTTTACTAAGCATAAGCCTACTGCAAATCACATGACATGTTTCTAACAAAAGGAATGAAGAAGCATTTTACAGAGTACAGTATGTCTACATAGTCTCAGCCAAACAGATTCATCTCCTCATTCCAACCCTACTACAGGAGAAGGTCCAAGGTCACTCCCCTAGGATTGTATTCTCCAACAGTAGGTTATTGTTACACCACTTTCTCACAGATCCAGTTGAATGTCTTTACTTGGTCATCTTGTCCATAGTACATCTCAACACAGTCCTCCTGCCCAGAGAACAGAGCACCATTATCAGTCTGTTCTGTCCCCCAGTACCTAAACAACACAGAGAACCAGACAGTCGGAAACTGTGGTACAAACATCCCCCTCAATTATATACATAGTCCTATGTGTTCTCAGTTTTAAAGATGACCATCAATACATTTGATATTTTACTCTTTTGATTACATTTTCATTTATAAATATTACCTGCTATCTATAATACATCTATAGATCTCATTGAATTACATTAAAGTTTTTAAACATACATTTTCATGAACATGATTGGAAGCAAAATATCATTGTTGTTTTTTATCTCCATATCACAAGGTAAAATGGTCAAATCTGTCACCCTGTGGTCAGTGATGTGCCATCCACCTACTTCCAGGTCTCCTCAGTAACAGAGCCAGTCAGACCAATCCAAATCAAATCAAATCAAATCAAAATGTATTTGTCACATACACATGGTTAGCAGATGTTAATGCGAGTGTTGCGAAATGCTTGTGCTTCTCGTTCCGACAATGCAGTAATAACCAACAAGTAATCTAGCTAACAATTCCAAAACTACTACCTTATAGACACAAGTGTAAGGGGATAAAGAATATGTACATAAAGATATATGAATGAGTGATGGTACAGAGCGGCATAGGCAAGATACAGTAGATGGTATTGAGTGCAGTATATACATATGAGATGAGTATGTAAACAAAGTGGCATAGTTAAAGTGGCTAGTGATACATGTATTATATAAAGATGCAGTAGATGATATAGAGTGCAGTATATACATATACATATGAGATGAATAATGTAGGGTATGTAAACATTATATTAGGTAGCATTGTTTAAAGTGGCTAGTGATATATTTTACATCATTTCCCATCAATTCCAATTATTAAAGTGGCTGGAGTTGAGTCAGTGTGTTGGCAGCAGCCACTCAATATTAGTGGTGGCTGTTTAACAGTCTGATGGCCTTGAGATAGAAGCTGTTTTTCAGTCTCTCGGCCCCAGCTTTGATGCACCTGTACTGACCTCACCTTCTGGATGATAGCGGGGTGAACAAGCAGTGGCTCGGGTGGTTGTTGTCCTTGATGATCTTTATGGCCTTCCTGTGACATCGGGTGGTGTAGGTGTCCTGGAGGGCAGGTAGTTTGCCCCCGGTGATGCGTTGCGCAGACCTCACTACCCTCTGGAGAGCCTTACGGTTGTTGGCGGAGCAGTTGCCGTACCAGGCGGTGATACAGCCCGACAGGATGCTCTCGATTATGCATCTGTAGAAGTTTGTGAGGGCTTTTGGTGACAAGCCGAATTTCTTCAGCCTCCTGAGGTTGAAGAGGCGCTGCTGCGCCTTCTTCATGTCGCTGTCTGTGTGGGTGGACCAATTCAGTTTGTCCGTGATGTGTACGCCGAGGAACTTAAAACATACTACCCTCTCCACTACTGTCCCGTTGATATGGATAGGGGGGTGCTCCCTCTGCTGTTTCCTGAAGTTTACAATCATCTCCTTTGTTTTGTTGACGTTGAGTGTGAGCTTATTTTCCTGACACCACACTCCGAAGGCCCTCACCTCCTCCCTGTAGGCCATCTCGTTTGTTGTTGGTAATCAAGCCTACCACTGTAGTGTCGTCCACAAACTTGATGATTGAGTTGGAGGCGTGCATGGCCACGCAGTCGTGGGTGAACAGGGAGTACAGGAGAGGGCTCAGAACGCACCCTTGTGGGGCCCCAGTGTTGAGGATCAGCGGGGTGGAGATGTTGTTACCTACCCTCACCACCTGGGGGCAGCCCGTCAGGAAGTCCAGTACCCAGTTGCACAGGGCGGGGTCGAGACCCAGGGTGACGAGTTGATGACGAGTTTGGAGGGTACTATGGTGTTAAATGCTGAGCTGTAGTCGATGAACAGCATTCCTCTCGATAAACAGCATATTCCTCTTGTCTAGATGGGTTAGGGCAGTGTGGTTGCGATTGCGTCGTCTGTGGACCTATTTGGGCTGTAAGCAAATTGGAGTGGGTCTATGGTGTCAGGTAGGGTGATATGGTACTTGACTAGTCTCTCAAAGCACTTCATGATGACGGAAGTGGTGGTCGTTTAGCTCAGTTACCTTAGCTTTCTTGGGAACAGGGACAATGGTGGCCCTTTTGAAGCATGTGGGAACAGAAGACTGGGATAAGGATTTTGAGACAGTCTGTAATACCATTATTTCACCTCCTTGGTGAATTCATCTCTCATTTTAACCACTAGGTGGAATCATCACTTAACCATTCAGGACCTTATCCAACTGAAGGGTTAAAGTTGATTTTGTGGGTCTTCTAAAGACCCCCACCATTGATTATGTTGTTACTAATTTGCTTTCGTGCCATTGAAATGCCTTCCCACACACTGCAGACAAATCTCTCTCTCTCTCTCTCTCTCTCTCTCTCTCTCTCTCTCTCTCTCTCTCTCTCTCTCTCTCTCTCTCTCTCTCTCTCCCTGATCATCACCAGGATTGCTTCTCTCTTCAGACAGGCTACAAACTGTAGTCAAGGTTTCCCCATCCCTTTTGAAAATGCTGCTCAGTTGTAGAGCAAAGGTGTACACATTGAGAAACATAGCCAGTATCTTCATACTCATTGATATATAATATAACCCATTGATATATAATTACTGTTTATTTTATTTATAATTTATCACAGATTATATCTCACCTATCACAAAAAGCTTTGCCTGAATATGGCCTTTCTCGTTAGTCAGGATGTTGTAGATGGTCTGTAGCTGATCTCTCTCTCTAGTCATGTTGTTGTATCTGGTCTGTAACTGATCTCTCTCTTTAATCAGGTTGTTGTATCTGGTCTGTAACTGGTCTCTCTCTTCAGTCAGGTTGTTGTATCTGGTCTGTAACTGGTCTCTCTCTTTAGTCAGGTTGTTGTATCTGGTCTGCAACTGGTCTCTCTCTTTAGTCAGATTGTTGTATCTGGTCTGTAACTGGTCTCTCTCTTTAGTCAGGTTGTTGTATCTGGTCTGTAACTGGTCTCTCTCTTTAGTCAGGTTGTTGTAACTGGACTGTAGCTGGTCTCTCTCTTTAGTCAGTGTGTTGTAACTGGACTGTAGCTGTTCTCTCTCTTTAGTCAGGTTGTTGTAACTGGACTGTAGCTGGTCTCTCTCTTTAGTCAGATTGTTGTAACTGGACTGTAGCTGGTCTCTCTCTTTAGTCAGGTTGTTGTAACTGGACTGTAGCTGTTCTCTCTCTTTAGTCAGGTTGTTGTAACTGGACTGTAGCTGTTCTCTCTCTTTAGTTAGGATGTTGTAACTGGACTGTAGCTGTTCTCTCTCTTCAGTCAGTGTGTTGTAACTGGACTGTAGCTGGTCTCTCTCTTTAGTCAGGTTGTTGTAACTGGACTGTAGCTGTTCTCTCTCTTTAGTCAGGATGTTGTAACTGGACTGTAGCTGTTCTCTCTCTTTAGTCAGGATGTTGTAACTGGACTGTAGCTGTTCTCTCTCTTTAGTCAGGATGTTGTAACTGGACTGTAGCTGGTGATCAATGACTCCATCTGTAAAAGGGTAAAGTTGATGAAACATGTAACTAAAACACCATTAATGAGTAAGTATGATTAAGTTGGCTACTTAAGTCTCAGTAAAAACAATCTAAACTTACAGTAGACAGACAGGCCTATGATCCCAGCCAGTAGGAGAACACACAGCAGCCCCAGACACACTGCAGCAACTCCAGAGGGTCTCTTCCACCACTGAACATATACTGAATCACAAATGATTAAAGATCTTTGGTCATGTTTCATCCAGGATTGAGACAAATAAAGCTAGAGTTCTACAGGGTTATCACACCTGTAATTTTGTGTGTGCTTGTGTGTGTGTGTGTGTGTGTGTGTGTGTGTGTGTGTGTGTGTGTGTGTGTGTGTGTGTGTGTGTGTGTGTGTGTGTGTGTGTGTGTGTGTGTGTGTGTGTGTGCAATCTTACTTAATTGCATCGGATTCATCGTCTTCAAATCCATCTGAGATTTCATAGACTCCCTCTGACATCTTAACACACTGGTGGTGAAATACAGTAACTTCTACTTATCTCAACTCTAATATACGTCTGTATCTATGTGTTCTCTCTGCACTGTCCAGCATCTGTGTGACTTATTATAGTGATACATGTTTATAACAGTTAACCACAGTGAAGAGGAAACTGTCAAATCAACACCACACTGGTCATCACGTGACTTGCACCAGCCAATCTAAACATGTATGTTTCCCACAGCGCTCATCAGTATTAAACATGTGTTTCAACTGCAGTGATAATATAATACATGATATGACTCCCACCAGCCTTAGTGTGATAATATAATACATGATATGACTCCCACCAGCCTTAGTGTGATAATATAATACATGATATGACTCCCATCAGTCTTAGTGTGATAATATAATACATGATATGACTCCCACCAGTCTTAGTGTGATAATATAATACATTATATGACTCCCACCAGTCTTAGTGTGATAATATAATACATTATATGACTCCCACCAGTCTTAGTGTGATAATATACTACATGATATGACTCCCACCAGTCTTAGTGTGATAATATAATACATGATATGACTCCCACCAGCCTTAGTGTGATAATATAATACATGATATGACTCCCACCAGCCTTAGTATGATAATATAATACATGATATGACTCCCACCAGTCTTAGTGTGATAATATAATACATGATATGACTCCCACCAGTCTTAGTGTGATAATATAATACATGATATGACTCCCACCAGTCTTAGTGTGATAATATAATACATGTTATGACTCCCACCAGTCTTAGTGGAATATTATAATGCATGATATGATTCCCACCAGTCTTAGTGGAATATTATAATACATGATATGACTCCCACCAGTGTTACTTTGATCATATAATACATGATAGACTCTATATCATTTTACAATGTGTATATCTGAATTCGTAGGGTCCCAATGATGTTCTTAACACCGTCGGGGAGGTTGGCAGAGAGCTGCCAGTTTGAGGTGCTGCATGCTAACAGACAGTCAGAGGAGACCACTGAGGTGTAATAACAACAGTTTGAGGTGCTGCATGCTGACAGACAGTCAGAGGAGACCACTGAGGTATAATAACAACAGGTTGAGGAGCTGCATGCTAACAGACAGTCAGAGGAGACCACTGAGGTGTAATAACAACAGTTTGAGGAGCTGCATGCTAACAGACAGTCAGAGGAGACCACTGAGGTATAATAACAACAGTTTGAGGTGCTGCATGCTAACAGACAGTCAGAGGAGACCACTGAGGTGTAATAACAACAGTTTGAGGTGCTGCATGCTAACAGACAGTCAGAGGAGACCACTGAGGTATAATAACAACAGTTTGAGGTGCTGCATGCTAACAGACAGTCAGAGGAGACCACTGAGGTATAATAACAACAGTTTGAGGAGCTGCATGCTGACAGACAGTCAGAGGAGACCACTGAGGTATAATAACAACAGGTTGAGGAGCTGTATGCTAACAGACAGTCAGAGGAGACCACTGAGGTATAATAACAACAGTTTGAGGTGCTGCATGCTAACAGACAGTCAGAGGAGACCACTGAGGTATAATAACAACAGTTTGAGGAGCTGCATGCTGACAGACAGTCAGAGGAGACCACTGAGGTGTAATAACAACAGTTTGAGGTGCTGCATGCTAACATACAGTCAGAGGAGACCACTGAGGTATAATAACAACAGTTTGAGGAGCTGCATGCTAACAGACAGTCAGAGGAGACCACTGAGGTATAATAACAACAGTTTGAGGAGCTACATGCTAACAGACAGTCAGAGGAGACCACTGAGGTATAATAACAACAGTTTGAGGAGCTGCATGCTAACAGACAGTCAGAGGAGACCACTGAGGTATAATAACAACAGTTTGAGGAGCTGCATGCTAACAGACAGTCAGAGGAGACCACTGAGGTATAATAACAACAGTTTGAGGAGCTGCATGCTAACAGACATTCAGAGACCACTGAGGTATAATAACAACAGTTTGAGGAGCTGCATGCTAACAGACAGTCAGAGGAGACCACTGAGGTATAATAACAACAGTTTGAGGAGCTGCATGCTAACAGACAGTCAGAGGAGACCACTGAGGTGTAATAACAACAGTTTGAGGAGCTGCATGCTACCGGGCAGTCAGAGGAGACCACTGCGGTATAATAACAACAGTTTGAGGAGCTGCATGCTAACAGACAGTCAGAGGAGACCACTGAGGTATAATAACAACAGTTTGAGGAGCTGCATGCTAACAGACAGTCAGAGGAGACCACTGAGATATAATAACAACAGTTTGAGGAGCTGCATGCTAACAGACAGTCAGAGGAGACCACTGAGGTATAATAACAACAGTTTGAGGAGCTGCATGCTAACGGACAGTCAGAGGAGACCACTGAGGTATAATAACAACAGTTTGAGGAGCTGCATGCTGACAGACAGTCAGAGGAGACCACTGAGGTATGATAACAACAGGTTGAGGAGCTGCATGCTAACAGACAGTCAGAGGAGACCACTGAGGTATAATAACAACAGTTTGAGGTGCTGCATGCTAACAGACAGTCAGAGGAGACCACTTGTGGCAGGAGCTGGATGAACCAGCTTCAGTGGGGGATGGACACCTTGGCACTGGGGGCTCCCATTCTGAGTCAGTGTCACTGTGAAAGAAAATGTTCAGTTAGAATAGTTTGACATATGAGCCCTGTATCAACAGGTATAATAAACAGATATATATAGAGTACAGGGAACATAAGGTTGAATATATTATTATAGACCTGCTAGATCTACTGTCTCATTTATATTATGACAGACCAGCTAGATCTACTGTTTTTATTATATTACAACAGACCAGCTGTATCTACCGTCTCCATTTCACTTTGGCCATTGTTGTGGGCCTGCCCTCCCCTCAACAGCCTCAAATAGGCTATTTCATTTCACAAATAATATTTTATATTATTAATTTCAAACAACGGCATTAGCATGAGAAGAACTTACCAGTCCAAAACGATTTCCTCTCCGTTCAGAAAATATTCCTCCATTTGGGAATCGCTAAATGCATTGTCCTCTATCAATTTCTTCTGTACATCTGTATATCTAGACTTAGATTTAGCTTTCCCTGACTTAGTCGCCATACTGATTGATATATAAACAGCTGAATATGCGCTTTACCAAAAACAATGCTGTGCGCAACATGCATGGCTTTTTCCGGTATGAATCGTCAATGGTGAATGAACCTCTTTACGTCGGAGTTTACTACATGGGTTGGTCTTCCATCACATAAACATTACATATTGCCGTTTACCTCAGCTCATTGGCTATCTACCCAGCTAGATTTCAAGACGATCAGTGGTCATTGGGTTAAAATACAGTCAATCAACGAAACAGTGGTCATATCATTGGTGCACAGTGATGTCATTACTTGCTATCTTCAAATCGGTTTCTTTCAGTCAATATGTCCCGCGAAATGGCCCATCATAGTTTGGTTGTGTTACAAACAAAAGAGCATTCATTGTGTAACAATGAGCATTGGGATTGCAAAGAGAGGAAGATCGTCAAAGGTAAAGGATTTATTTTATTGCAGTTTGTGATATTGTTATGCCTGTGCTGGTTGAAATAGTTGTTTTTTTATGGGGCTCTATCCTCAGATAATCGCATCGTATTCTTTCGCAGTACATCCTTTTTTAAATCTGAAAACACAGTTGGATTAGCAAGATTCTAGGCTTTCGAAACACGTGAGACACTTGTATTTTCATGAATGTTTAATATGAGTATTTATGTAGCGATCACCATATGTGATCATCCCGCTACCGGGATCGGTGCGCAGAGAGGTTAAGTCTCTGCTTCTAGAATTAATGTGGTGGTCTTCCAACATGGCCGCCAGGAGGCGTCGTACATCAACTGCAAGCCCTCTATACGTTAAGTCTCTGCTTCTAGTGACATCTCTGTCTCTGAGTCATCTGTGTGTCTCTGTCTGTGTGATTGCTGTAGGTGTTAAAATCAAATCAAATCATCATTATTTGTCAAGTGTGCCGAATACAACAGGTGTAGACCTTACTTACAGGCTCTAACCAATGGTGCGAAAAAAAGGTGTGTGTGTGTGTTTGTGTAGGTAAGTAAAGAACTAAAACAACAGTAAAAATACATTTGAACAAAAAGTAGCAAGGCTGTATACAGACCTGATAATCAAGCTTATTGAGGTAGTATGTACATGTAGGTATCGTTAAAGTGACTATGCATATATAATTCTAGGGAAGTATCAACAAAATGACACGGGTAGTTGTGGCTATGCTAATACAAAAAATTGAACAAGTTGGCATACATGTGTACATGTGAGAGATTGTTACAGTGATTATTGTTAACGACATCACGCTACCACGTTCCCCAAGGGCACCCCCCCCCCACGCTCAACTCAAAAGATGGCGCACAGAATGCAAAAATATTCTTAGAAATATTTAACCTCCACACATTAACAAGTCCAATAGCTCAAATGAAAGATAAACACCTTGTTCATCTACCTAGCGAGTCAGATTTCTAAAATGTTTTACGGCAAAAACATAGCACATATTTATGTCAAACCACCACCAAAGACACAGCCAATATATAGCCATTTTGTCGAACAAAAGACGCAATCACAAACGCAGGATTAAAAGAAAAATAATTCACTAACCTTTTGAAAATCTTCATCAGATGACAGTAATAGGACATGTTACACAGTACATTTATGTTTTTTTCAATAATATGCAATTTATATCCATAAATCACCGTTTACATTGACGCAATGTTCAGAAAATGCTAAAAAATGTCCGAAGAAATTATGTATAACTCCGCCAGATAACGCCAGATAACAGCAATACACATCATAAACTTTGACTAAATATACACGTTCTACATATAGTTAGAAAGATACACTGCTTCTTAATGCAATCGCTTTGTCACATTTCTTTTTATCGTTACAGAAATCGTTCATTTTTCAATAATCTGACACGGCGCTCAGACATAAGCAATATTTCTCCGCTATGTTGGAGTCAACAGAAACACAAAATTACAACATAAATATTCCCTTACCTTTGATGGTCTTCGATCATAATGTAGTGGAAGAAGTCATACTTACCCAAAACATCGTTTGGTTTCGGCTGGCAACCTTGCGAAGAGCGGAAAACTTAAGGAAACTTCGTAGGAAGAAGGAACACTCAAGAACACGGTTCTATAAAAACCCCTTTAAGTTTGTCAAAGATCTCTTCGCAAAGGAAAAGTGCGGAATCCTAAAAACTCCAAAGCCTGAACTGGAAGAACATCTGGAAAAGGTCCACCAGGACATAAAAAGGCATGAGCAGATAATCATCCCACATGACATCCCACCTATTCAACCACCAGAATTCAATCTGGACACTGACCCTCCAAAATGGAGGGAAGTAGAGAACGTTGTCCGAAGAGCAAGAGCGGCCTCGGCTCCTGGGCCTACTGGAGTACCATACAAGCTCTAGAAGAACGCCCCGGATGTTCTACGCTTTCTTTGGAGGCTCATGAGGATAGTGTGGCAGAAGGAAATAATACCAAAGGCATGGCGAAGGGCTGGTGGTGTGCTAATCCCGAAAGAGAAGGATGCGACAGACATCAGTCAATTCCGACCAATCTCCCTTCTCAACGTCGAAGGGAAGATCTTTTTCAGTATAATAGCACAGAGGCTGTCCACTTATCTGGAAAGGAACAAGTACATTGATACATCTGTACAGAAAGCAGGCAATCCTGGTTTCTCTGGTTGCCTGGAACATACTAGTATGATTTGGCACCAGATCCAAACAGCTAAGAAAGAAAAGAGAGACCTCTATGTCATCTTCCTCGACCTGGCCAATGCCTTTGGCTCAGTTCCCCATGAACTCCTCTGGGAATCCTTCAACATTTTCCACGTACCAGAACCCATCACTACACTGGTAAAGGCCTATTTCCAAGACCTGCAATTGTGTTTCACAACACCTGACTTCACAACAACATGGCAGCGCTTGGAAGTAGGCATAATGGCAGGCTGCACAATTTCTCCTCTGGCCTTCACTATGGCCATGGAAGTCATCATCAGGGCATCGAGATGGGTGGTCGGCGGTGAGAGAACTAAGGAAGGGCTCCGTCTCCTACCTATCCGAGCATACATGGATGACATGACTACACTGACCACCACTGCAGCATGCACCAGGCGGCTACTTGCAAAACTGCAGGATAACATCAAGTGGGCCCGGATGAAAATCAAGCCAAGCAAATCTCGAAGCATCTCCATAGTCAAGGGACAGCTTAAAGATGTGAGGTTCTGCATTGGAGATGACCCGATACCAACGGTGTCTGAGCAACCCATCAAGAGCCTGGGTAGATGGTACAACGAAAGCCTCCGGGATAAAGATCAAGTTCAGCAAGTAAGGCAGGACATCGCCGACGGTCTTGAGAACATCAACAAGACCCTACTGCCTGGGAGGCTCAAGCTTTGGTGCCTACAGTTTGGACTTCTCCCCCGGGTAATGTGGCCACTCACCGTCTATGAGGTCCCAATAACAACAGTGGAGAAGATGGAGCGAACCATTACCTCATACGTGATGAAATGGCTGGGTGTCCCACGATGTCTGAGAAACATCGGCCTCTATGGCAAAGGGGTCCTTGAACTACCTCTTACAAGTCTAACGGAGGAGTACAAGTGCTCTAAAGTAAGACTTCAGATGACATTGAAGGACTCCAAAGACCAGGCCATTAGCAAGGCTACACCTCTCCTACAAACTGGACGGAAATGGACATCATCCCAGGCTGTGCAGCAAGCAACATCAGCCCTGAGACACCAAGACATTGTGGGGAATATCCAGCATGGAAAAGGAGTCTTTGGCCTGGCATCAAGCAAACCAACGTTCCATAAGGCAACAACATCTGAACGCAGGAAGCTGGTGGTTGAGGAGGTGCGCAGACAGGAGGAGACTGCAAGAAGTGCAAAGGCTGTCTCTCTTGCTAAACAAGGGCAATGGACGCGGTGGGAAGGCCTGGAGAGGAGAAAGATCAACTGGAGTGAGCTTTGGCAAATGGAGGCAAGCAACATCAGCTTCATCATAAGAGCTGTTTATGATGTGCTTCCATCACCAAAAAATCTACATCAATGGTATGGCGAGGACTCGACCTGCCCCCTCTGCCCAGCTCCAGCAACTCTCAGACATATAATGACAGGTTGCAAGACCAGCCTCTCACAAGGCCGCTACACCTGGAGGCACAATCAGGTCCTCAAGAGCCTGGCTGCAGCACTTGAGACCAAGAGGAGTGCAACCAATTCATTACCTCCAAAAACAAGCAATCCCGTCAAAACAACAACATTCATCCGGGAGGGACAGAAAAGGCCCAAGTATCCTCCTACGAAGCCAGACACTGGACACCTAGCCATGGCCCGGGACTGGAAGATGCTTGTCGATATTGGCCAGCAACTAATCTTTCCATCTGTGATTGCTTCTACCAACCTTAGGCCAGACATGGTACTCTGGTCCCCTTCACGAAAGGCTGTGTACATCATAGAGCTCACAGTCCCGTGGGAAAACTCTGTTGAAGAGCCCTACGAGCGTAAGAAACTGCGTTACACAGAGTTGGCAGGAGACGCAACTCAGCGTGGCTGGAATGCAAAAGTCTGGCCAGTTGAAGTGGGATGCAGAGGATTCGTGGCTTCTTCCACCATCACGTTGCTGAAAGAACTTGGAATCCATGGACAGGCTCTGCGGCAGACCGTCAGAGCAGTTTCTCAAGCAGCTGAAAGAGGCATCCAGTGGATCTGGATCAAACGGAAGGACCCTTGCTGGGCTATAACTTCATGACCCCCCCCACCCCCACCTGAGAACCCAATTCAGATCCCTCCAACTTGAGGAGGGCATATGAGGAATGCGGTCAGCTGTAGGGCTGGCTCAGGGAAGAGGACGCCCCTGCCTTGCATAGTCCCGTGGGACATCTTAATTGGGCATGGGACACAAGCTAAGGCTTGATCACCCTTTAGCTGGCCACCTTTGATGAGGGTGTTTAGTGATTAAAGGCCGAAACACCCACTGATTCGAAGGCACACTACTGATGACGTGTCCCAAAATTGACATCTTAACCCAGTCTAAGAAATAAACCTCCCATGCCACTCTGTCAACATCACGGCAAATCTCATGTGAGTGCATTCCATCTATTGGCACAATTGACCGTTTTTAACATCTCGTCCCGTGTTTTATGATTCTGGGCACGCAATTCCTCCAAAGGGGGCAGTATTCTGCCTATCCTTAACTGGTTTTAAACCGTTTTCTGCATAACATTATAAATGATTCCATGTCTCAACATGGTCGTCTTGTCCAGAGTACATCTCAACACATTCCTCCTGCCCAGGGAATTTGACTTACTATTTGTGATGATGGACAGGACACTATCATACCAGGAAGATATAGATCATAGAGGGGAAGTGGAGAACAAAGGCTAGATGTTAACATAAACTCAGCAAAAAAAGAAACATCTCACTGTCAACTGCATTTATTTTCAGCAAACTTAACATGTGTAAATATTTGTATGAACATAACAAGATTCAACAACTGAGACATAAGCTGAACAAGTTCCACAGACATGTGACTAACAGAAATGGAATAATGTGTCCCTGAACAAAGGGGGGGTCAAAATAACAGTCAGTAACAATAATAAGTAACAGTCAGTATCTGGTGTGGCCAACAGCTGCATTAAGTACTGCAGTGCAACTCTTCCTCATTGACTGCACCATAATTGCCAGTTCTTGCTGTGAGATGTTACCCCACTCATCCACCAAGGCACCTGCAAATTCTCAGACATTTCCGGGGGAAATGGCCCTCACCCTCCGATCCAACAGGTCATTATAATGTTCTTACAATATATTCAACACTACAAACTGCTCCAAGTGGATATTGACGGTGGTTATGCTTAACCAGTGAGGATGAGGAGACAACATAAACCATCAGGGCTCTCCTCTTTCGCTATGAACCTAATTGGTTCAGGCGTTTTGAGTGACAGCTGGTTGAACCACTGAAAATATCAACTTCACTTCCCTCTTTTGGGACCCATTTAGGGGAACAACAGTCAAATATGAGCATTTGATATTGTTCTTATACGTAACTTGACCACAAAGACTGACTGTCAAAGATTATTAATTAACATCGTTATCGGAAGCTATAATGTCAGGAAAAAAGCAGGACATTTATTAATATATTAATACAAACTAATACAAAATTTGTGTGCATGCGTTTGAGACAGAGATAGAGAGAGAGAAAGAGAGAGTGACAGAGACAGAGACAGAGAGAGAATGAGGAAGCTGTGTGCACTGTGGTTTACAGAATGTGTTACAGCATGTTGTCATGGTGATGTTAAAGCACTTTCTCACAAATTCAGGTCCGTTTGCTGCCACATGACAAGTCATTCCATGACTTTCAACGACTCTGGTCTTTGTGTATCTCAGCACAATCCTCGTCCCCATTAGGACCTGTATTATCAGGCTGTTTGGAATACCAGTACCTACAGGGTTAACAACAGTCAGATATCATGGTTAACACCAGTACCTACAGGGTTAACAACAGTCAGATATCATGGTTAACACCAGTATCTACAGGGTTAAAAACAGTCAGATATCATGGTTAATACCAGTACCTTCAGGGTTAAAAACAGTCAGATATCATGGTTAATACCAGTACCTACAGGGTTAACAACAGTCAGATATCATGGTTATTACCAGTACCTACAGGGTTAACAACAGTCAGATATCATGGTTAATACCAGTACCTACAGGGTTAACAACAGTCAGATATCATGGTTAATACCAGTACCTACAGGGTTAACAACAGTCAGATATCATGGTTAATACCAGTACCTACAGGGTTAACAACAGTCAGATATCATGGTTAATACCAGTACCTACAGGGTTAACAACAGTCAGATATCATGGTTAATACCAGTACCTACAGGGTTAAAAACAGTATGATATCATGGTTAATGCCAGTACGTACAGGGTTAACAACAGTCAGATATCATGGTTAATACCAGTACCTACAGGGTTAACAACAGTCAGATATCATGGTTAATTTAAAAAAAAAAAAAATTATTTCACCTTTATTTAACCAGGTAGGCTAGTTGAGAACAAGTTCTCATTTGCAACTGCGACCTGGCCAAGATAAAGCATAGCAGTGTGAACAGACAACACAGAGTTACACATGGAGTAAACAATTAATAAATATTCTTAGGGACTTGGTTCCTGTGGCGGGATCAAATCAGCGGAAATTTTAGAGCGCCACCTATAGTTTTCGATAAAACTCAAACTTTCATTAAAACACACATGCAAGGTACTGAATTAAAGCTACACTCGTTGTGAATCTAGCCACCAAGTCAGATTTGTAAAATGCTTTTCGGCGAAAGCATGAGAAGCTATTATCTGATAGCATGCACCCCCCAAAATACTGGAACGTC
Organism: Oncorhynchus nerka; assembly: GCF_034236695.1. Taxonomy (NCBI): domain Eukaryota; kingdom Metazoa; phylum Chordata; class Actinopteri; order Salmoniformes; family Salmonidae; genus Oncorhynchus; species Oncorhynchus nerka. The sequence goes on along the minus strand of NW_027039830.1, from coordinate 78,932 downwards.
ACCTAAAACAACAGATTTTGCGGTAGCCGGCACTACCCAAAACGCAGAAATAAAATATAAAACATTCATTACCTTTGACGAGCTTCTTTCTTGGCACTCCTATATATCCCATAAACATCACAAGTGGGTCTTTTTCCCGATTAAATCCGTCATTGTATAGCCAAAATGTTGTTTTCCTTAGACCGGTCTGATCCAGGAATATTCCATTTTACAAGACGCAACGTCACTTTTTAAAATTACAAAAGTTGCCTATAAACTTTTACAAATCACTTCAAACTACTTTTCTAAACCAACTTTAGGTATTAATAAACGTTAATAATCTATCAAATTGATCACAGGGCGATCTGTATTCGATAGCAGCAAGTCTTGAAATCATCGTCCATTGTTTTCAATTTCACAACATCCTGTGGTGAGACTAAAACAGGAAGGGCCAAAACGTCATCCAACCAAGGATTAAGCAGACTGGAAATGCCAGTACTAGCGACATCGTGTGGAAGCTGTAGGCGTTTACAGGGCATCCTCATTTATTTTCGGTCGCCTTAGACAATACATTGACTGGCGGATTAATATATTTTTTGTGTTTTTGGTGAACAGTTTTTCGAGGGATTTTTACTCCTAAACACGTTATGTTATAGCCACAGACACGATTTAACCAGTTTTAGAGACTTCAGAGTGTTTTCTATACACACATACTTATCATTTGCATATACTTTATTCCTGGCATGAGTAGCAGGACTTTGAAATGTTGCGCGATTTTTAACAAAAAGCTGCGAAAATTCGCATGATCCCTAACAGGCCTGTGCCAATGTCTGTATTGCCAGGGAGAGGGAGTGCCTGGGAGTGTGTGTATTTCAGTGTGTGGGTGGTCAGTGCTCTCCTATTGGCTGAAACCCGAGGGGGTGTATTTCAGGGCTGGGCCAGGACTTGTGGGGGAGGGGCCGTGCGTTGAGTCTTTCTCTTTGCAGGGTGCTCAGTCGAGAGCGGAGTGTGTGAGTGTGCACACAACAGAGAGAGCAGACGATAGAAAGAGGGAGCTGTTCTACTCTGGTTTTTATTCAGCTTATCCGTTTGTCAATTCTCAATTCAAGGGCTTTATTGGCATGGGAAACATGTGTTAACATTGCCAAAGCAAGTGAGGTAGACAACATACAAAGTGAATATATAAAGTGAAAAACAACAAAAATGAACAGTAAACATTACACATACAGAAGTTTCAAAACAGTAAAGACATTACAAATGTCATATTATATATATATATATATACAGTGTTTTAACAATGTACAAATGGTTAAAGAACACAAGATAAAATAAAATAAATTGTCTCCTCCTGACACCCAGGACTCCTCTGGCTCTATCTAACCCAGCAGGGTGCTTTCTGTTGGTGTAACAGTAGACCAGCTCAGCCTCCCTCCTTTTGGGAACTCTGGAGCTCCCTCTCTCACCGTCTGTGTTTGCTCTCCATCGACTGGCTGATTTTTCTTAATTTGGAGTGTGTGAGAGTGTGTTTTACTCGGCAGGATTAGGCAGTCAGTATGCACTCTGGTACAAGCTGGTACGGTGGAGGGCGTTTCACTCGTAAGTGTGCGTCGTTGCCTCTTGCTCTGTGAGCCGCACTTGAGTCTCATACACTCGTCGGATCTAACGGAACGAGCACCCACTCTTCCCAAGGATTTGGGATATTTGTATAAAGGTTTAGCCTTCCCTGAATTGTGGATACAGAGAGGGCTCCACCTTACAACTTCCCCGAGGAGTAACATCGTCTGAGCAGGTGAGAGAGGCGTACCACTGCTTTCACTGGTTATCCACATGGACTGAGGTGTGTGCTTTCGTGTGCCAGCTTTTAAATCTGTTCATGTTGTGGGTAGGGGCATCCATGGCGAGTTGCATAAACTAGAGTCTGGGTTAGAGGGAGCAGAGCTTATGTGCAGCTTTCTGCAGTAAACCATAAACCCAAACTGAATATGTTGACTAGTATTTTCTGCATGGATGTTTGTCCTTGTGGTTCGTGGGCAGATTCCATGTTTTGGTGCGTTTGTGTAGGTCAGTGTGCTTTTTGGTAGTTTTCATATGTGGCGTGTGTGTGTGTGTGTGTGTGTGTGTGTGTGTGTGTGTGTGAGAGAGAGTGAGATCAGGTACATGTGACTGGTCTGTGGGCTATAGCCGTGGAAAGGTTAACAAGTCAATAACACAGTAGAAAAAAAAGAGAGTCTATATACATTGTGTGCAAAAGGCATGAGGAGGTAGGCGAATAATTACAATTTTGCTGATTAACACTGGAGTGATAAATGATCAGATGGTCATGTACAGGTAGAGATATTGGTGTGCAAAAGAGCAGAAAAGTAAATAAATATAAACAGTATGGGGATGAGGTAGGTAAAATTGGGTGGGCTATTTACCAATAGACTATGTACAGCTGCAGCGATCAGTTAGCTGCTCAGATAGCAGATGTTTGAAGTTGGTGAGGGAGATAAAAGTCTCCAACTTAAGCGATTTTTGCAATTCGTTCCAGTCACAGGCATCAGAGAACTGGAACGAAAGGCGGCCAAATGAGGTGTTGGCTTTAGGGATGATCAGTGAGATACACCTGCTGGAGCGCGTGCTACGGGTGGGTGTTGCCATCGTGACCAGTGAACTGAGATAAGGCGGAGCTTTACCTAGCATGGATTTGTAGATGACCTGGAGCCAGTGGGTCTGGCGACGAATATGTAGCGAGGGCCAGCCGACTAGAGCATACAGGTCGCAGTGGTGGGTGGTATAAGGTGCTTTAGTAACAAAACGGATGGCACTGTGATAAACTGCATCCAGTTTGCTGAGTAGAGTTTTGGAAGCTATTTTGTAGATGACATCAACGAAGTCGAGGATCGGTAGGACAGTCAGTTTTACTAGGGTAAGTTTGGCAGCGTGAGTGAAGGAGGCTTTGTTGCGGAATAGAAAGCCGACTCTAGATTTGATTTTAGATTGGAGATGTTTGATATGAGTCTGGAAGGAGAGTTTACAGTCTAGCCAGACACCTAGGTACTTATAGATGTCCACATATTCTAGGTCGGAACCATCCAGGGTGGTGATGCTAGTCAGGCGTGCGGGTGCTGGCAGCGAACGGTTGAAAAGCATGCATTTGGTTTTACTAGCGTTTAAGAGCAGTTGGAGGCCACGGAAGGAGTGTTGTATGGCATTGAAGCTCGTTTGGAGGTTAGATAGCACAGTGTCCAAGGGCGGGCCGGAAGTATACAGAAGGGTGTCATCTGCGTAGAGGTGGATCAGGAAATCGACCGCAGCAAGAGCAACATCATTGATATATACAGAGAAAAGAGTCGGCCCGAGAATTGAACCCTGTGGCACCCCCATAGAGACTGCCAGAGGACCGGACAGCATGCCCTCCGATTTGACACACTGAACTGTGTCTGCAAAGTACTTGGTGAACCAGGCAAGGCAGTCATCAGAAATACCAGTACCTACAGGGTTAATAACAGTCAGATATCATGTTTAATACCAGTACCTACAGGGTTAAAAACAGTCAGATATCATGGTAAATACCAGTACCTACAGGGTTAAAACAGTCAGATATCATGGTTAATACCAGTACCTACAGGGTTAATAACAGTCAGATATCATGGTTAATACCAGTACCTACAGGGTTAAAAACAGTCAGATATCATGGTTAATACCAGTACCTACAGGGTTAAAAACTATAAGACATCACAGTTAGAACATCACAATCCTAAATAATATACAGACATGTTTCATATTACAGCTACCTTTGTTGATTGCTGCCATCAGTGACAATAACCTGTATAGAACATTTTTGAATGGAGCCTTATTGACAGATTAGTTATCATCTCTCACCTTGTGGTCAGTGGGGTGCCGTCCACCCATTTCCAGGTCCCCTCAATAACAGAGTCAGTCAGACCAATCCAGACTCATTTCTTGAGGTTGAAGAGAAATGTCTTTCGTTGAGAAAGATAAATATATACAGTAAATATATTTATGTACAGTATATGCATGATCATATCTATCTCTCTCTCTCTATCTAATCACCAGGTCTGCTCTCCTTCCAGGTTTTATTCTCAGTAGACAGGAAGTACCAACTGGATTTTAACTTCTGCCAGGCTTCAGGACAGGTTTGTTCTTCAAGATGAAAACATGAATTTCCTTCAACTTATCACGCTGGATACTTTATAAAAAATTCAGACACACGATAAAGTGTGTGGGATTTATGAAAATGTATGACTGTAGGTTTACTCACTGAGATTGGTAAGCCTCCCACTAAGAATATCTCTCTGTCTGTAGCTGGTCTCTAACTATAGTCAGGTTGTTGTAACTGGTCTTTAGCTGGTCTCTCTCTTTAGTCAGAAGGCTGTTGCTGTCCTGTAGCTGGTCTCTCTCTTTAGTCAGAAGGCTGTTGCTGTCCTGTAGCTGATCTCTCTCTTCAGTCAGGGTGTTGTAACTGGTCTGTAGCTGGTCTCTCTCTGTTGAGTCGTGATGATCAATGTCTCCATCTGTAAAAGGGTAAAGTTGATGAAACATGTAACTAAAACACCATTAATGAGTAAGTATAATTAAGTAGGCTACTTAAGTCTCAGTAAAAACATACTAAACTTACAGTAGACAGACAGGCCTATGATCCCAGCCAGTAGGAGAACACACAGCAGCCCCAGACACACTGCAGCAACTCCAGAGGGTCTCTTCCACCACTGAACATGTACTGAATAACACATTATTAAAGATCTTTGGTAATGTGTTTTACTGTATCATCCAGGATTAGGACAAATAACGGTATGGTACTACAGGTTACTCTCACCAATTTAATGTTTGTGTGCGTGTGCGTATGTGGTCAAATACAGTAACTTATTCTTCTAACCTCAACTCTAATATACATCTGTAGCTGTGTCGTTTCCCTAGACTGTCCTGTGTCTGTGTGACTTACAGTGGTTCCTCAATTAAACGTTTTGAGATTATGCCGCAGGATTTAGAGGTCATTTGTGGTTTAGTATGTTACCTTGCGTTACTGCATCATTGCTCCAGACCACCACAAGGGGGGGTCAGAGGACTGATTATGCTTTTGGGTCCCAAGGTCTAATGTGTCTCTACCTGAATTAATGCTGTCAATGAATTGGTGGTATAAACCAAATATAAATTCCTAATTGTGCATTCAAAATTGGATTTCAATTAACTGAATGATGAGGATGAAGATGGTGATTGAATGTAAAACAATAGTGTAGGTATTGCTATTTCTCTGTCCTTCATGCACTCCTGAAAAATACCCCTATTTTTTTGTTTCCACTTGGTCAGACGAAGCTGTAACTGGACAGTAGCATATTACTTACTGAAACTGCAGTTAGATTTGGTTTTTATTCTAAGACAAATGAAAATGTTTAATTATATTCTTAACATATATGTGTAGGCATACTGTGGAATACAATCGATACTTTTGCAGAGCATATGACCATGCAGACAACCATCCGTGGAGATCGGTGGACAAAGGGCTGGACAACGGGCCACACCCATAAAACACATGGTTCCCATGAAAGCGGTTGGTTTTGCTACATTCTTAAAACATGTTTCATTATGCAGAATTTGTGTGTTGGAGTCACTTTAAATTATTAATTGATCTACCATTTATATTATAGGACACCACAATCAATGGGGACGCAGAGCTGATCCGATGAAGGTGCACGTGAATCAGTATCACTCATTATTTACAGAGACAGATACTTGTATTTTTTATTTAACTAGGCAAGTCATTTAAGAACAAATTATTATTTACAATGATGTCCTAGGAACAGTGGGTTAACTGCCTTGTTCAGGGACAGAACAACAGATTTTTACCTTGTCAGCTCAGGGATTTGTTTCAACACCCTTGCGGTTACTTGCCCAACGCTCTAACCACTAGACTACATGCCGCCCCAACTGGGATGGATCCCGAGGCAAATGTGGCTCACCAGTAAACCTCCAGGTGTTCATCATTAATACTGTGACCAAGACTGATGCATCCCGAAAAAACATTCAAGACAGAGTTAATGAGTACTTGAGGTCACTGAGAAAGTCTTGACATGGCCTGCTCTCCCTTATGTAAGGAATGAAGCATCTTTGCCATGTTTACTATGTACTGTGGGCTATGTTTACTATGTACTGTGGGCTATGTTTACTTGTCAGACTGCACAGTAGCTTATTAAACTTGTGCATTTTGAAATAGTAAAAATAAAAGAATAATCAATAACATGTTTCTATCACGGTGTGTTTCTGGTTGATGGCAAATATTAAGTTCTGGAGTTATTTTAAGAATAAAGTAGGCAAATAAAGGCAACAAATTGCTGCTTACTGAAACTCCCAATGTCATCCAATTGTTACAATAGGATTTGAAGCAAAAGCCTACCTGCGTATGGTCAACTATTTCAGCACCGTTTTGTGCTGCTCTGAGAAAAGCAAGACAACGTATTAAACATATACATTTTTAAAAGTAATTCAAAAATATATTTATATTGTACCACTGTAGATGTTGCAGGCAGTCAGAGATGAGTCCTATTGTAAAGTGTAGCCTAAAGGCCAAAATGGGAAAACTTCAATGTATTCAATGCTTAAGTACTCTAAAACCAGATTTGCCCAACCCCTACAAATATATGAATGTATTATTATCCCTGCATTATCATTGTATAAAAGCCCATTAGATATTAATTTAGAATCCTCTAAATGTAATTAGATATACTATTGTAATTTGTTGATCTGAATTGATCTGCAAGTATTTTCATTTTGAGGTTCCGGTAAACTCTTTGTTTCCTTTCATGTGTCCAACCAATTATTATTGGATTATTCACCATGGCAACCAGTGAAATGTATTTCTGAGTTAGGTTGGCTTGTTTTCAGAATTCACAACGAAATGCCTTCAGCTGTCCATCACCACTGTAAATATAAAGACTGGTTATAGAGGGTGAGCGTGTATGTGTGTGTTTGTGCGAGAGAGAATCGAAACACACACAGTAACGTGTGTAAATGAGTTCCGAGAGCAGATCTGTTATCCAACGATTCGTTTCATATTAAAAACGGTCAAATGTTTCTCGAATATGCTCTCTGGTGGTCAAACTAGCTCTAACGAGCGTTAATGGCAACAATGTCTGACACTTAAATAATAAATAATGTGCCATAGAATTCTGCGGCAGCCCGCAAGTTGTGCTGCAATATGATGCAACTTTTTAAGAAAGAACCACTGGAGGAGTTGGCAAGACAGCACTAAACAGACCTGGGACTCTTGCTAGTAGGAGTTGGCAAGACAGCACTAAACAAACCTGGGACTCTAGCTAGTAGGAGTTGGCAAGACAGCACTAAACAGACCTGGGACTCTAGCTAGTAGGAGTTGGCAAGACAGCACTAAACAGACATGGGACTCTAGCTAGTAGGAGTTGGCAAGACAGCACTAAACAGACCTGGGACTCTAGCTAGTAGGAGTTGGCAAGACAGCACTAAACAGACCTGGGACTCTAGCTAGTAGGAGTTGGCAAGACAGCACTAAACAGACCTGGGACTCTAGCTAGTAGGAGTTGGCAAGACAGCACTAAACAGACCTGGGACTCTAGCTAATAGGAGTTGGCAAGACAGCACTAAACAGACCTGGGACTCTAGCTAATAGGAGTTGGCAAGACAGCGCTAAACAGACCTGGGACTCTAGCTAGTAGGAGTTGGCAAGACAGCACTAAACAGACCTGGGACTCTAGCTAGGGTTGTGTTAAATTTAGGTAAGAAGAATTGTTTAGGGGTTGGAGTGAGATTAGAAAACAAAATTCATGCCAGCAACCTTGTGTTATGCCTTCCATTCAACACCAATGTATCACCTAGCAAGTTTATTTAACACGCACTGGGCACTGTAAGCTCTGCCCACTGACCATTGAGCTTTAAGTGAACCAATCACATTCATTATGTCCTTGAGACAGAGCTGCCCTCAGGGCAAGATTGAATACGGAAAACTGTCCTTAACCAACCTGGATTGTTGTTTGAGGTTTAGGCTAAATCTCTACCACCTGTTCACATTCTTTTAACCAACCCTTTGTCCATCTGCTGGTGAATAAGAGAAAAAGCATTTAGCATTTAAATAAACCGATGACCAAACCAAAAACAACATGGAAGCTATCAAAAAACTTGTAAGATGAAGATGAAGGCACTTAAAATGCCTTTATTGTGGTCGTACGTTTCATGAAACAACATACAAAAAATGAATGTAAAAAAAGAAACAAGAATACAATGGAGCATATTATCTACAATATTGTATGTATACTGCATAACTTTGCTCTTCAATAAAACATATTTGTTCATTGAACAATATATTTTAAAATGTTATAGATTGGGTTGCCAGATGGTGGTGTCATACATGACCGATGACATCACAATGGTCTTAAAGCCAATTTGAACAATGGGTTAATGTGGAACTGTATCAGTCTTCATTGGTTATCGACATGGCTTGTTTCTGCTGGTGCAAAAAGGTATGAAATCAGGTTATTTAATCAATTAACAACTACTATAATTCTGGAGTAGTATTTTTCTCTTAAACCTAGTGGGAAGAATAAAAGTAAAATGACATTCTGATTGACGAATACGTAAAAAGTGTACATGAAATGTACATGAAGTTCGGCTATTGCAAATGTCACTCAATGTAACCTGTCTATACTGTGTTATTTGAGGTATAGGATAGATACCTATGATTCTCCATTTAGGCCAACCTCTTCCTACTCTTATGACCCCCTCTTCCATTGGCTGGGGATCTGGGGGGAAAGTATTTAGCACTATCACATTTTCTTGTCAACAGAAAAAACGTCAGAAAGCAAATTCAGTTGATGTGGAGCAGATGACAAGACAGAAGAAGGAGAGGGGCACTTCATCCCCCTCTCCAATTCCATCTGACCGTTCTGAACGGAATGGCTCCGCTACCTCTGACCCCTCACCCTCTGACCAACTCTCCTCCCTCCATCCACCTCCCTCTCCTGTTAAATGTTCCTCTCATCCTTGCTCTCCTGCTAAACAACCCTCTGTACCCCGGTCACCTGCCAAAAACCCTTCCCCAGTGAAATCCTCTCCAGTGGTGTCCCACCCTAGTTCTCCCTCTCCTACCAACCCTCTGTATCGTCATGGAGACACCAGTCAGGAGGGCACAACAGTCAGGTAATCCAAACATAAAGTACAGTGCCATCCTAGAGTCTCTTTGGAGAGTTGGGTTTAGTGCTACCAGACCAGGGCCAGTGTTAATCAACAGTATGAGTGCTGATCTAGGATCAGGTCCTCTCTGTCCATAATAATCTGATTCATTGATCTATGATCTAAAATGCAAAACTGGTCCTAGATCAGACTCAGACTCAGACTACTCTGAGACACTTGATAAACACAGTCCCAGAAAGTTATTTTCCTGAAACTGTAGTTTTAGCCTCTTCTGTCTACATCTAGTGGATAAAGATAGTACTAACCTATTGGCCTGGTCTACTTGGTACACTGCATTTATATGGACAGCAGTACTCAGCTGTGTTTATAGTACAGTACAGTATTTAATAGAGAGACTGTGTAGAGTGATAATATCTCTGTGTTGGAGGCGTAAGACCTGTTTCTCTCCTTCCTCCAGACCTCTGTCTCTTCAGGACCACTCTAGTCCAAGGCCCCAGAGACCAGTCTCAGCCACCAGATGCATGACTCTTCCCAGGGCCAGCTCAGCCACCAGGAGCATGACTCTTCCCAGGACCAGCTCAGCCACCAGAAGCATGACACTTCCCAGGGCCAGCTCAGCCACCAGAGGGTCAGAAGCGACCCAGGGGGGCAGAGGAGAACAGGTGGCACTGGTCAACATGGAACTTCTTGGGTAAACCACAACACACTGCAAATGCATTACATATAAGTTCTTTATTATTGTGATTAATCTCTATGTGTGTACTGATGGCTGCTTCTTCTTCACAGGTTGCCTAACATTGGCAACACTTGCTTCCTTAACGCCACCCTGCAGTGCCTCCTGGTCCTGCCTTCCTTCTCAAAGGAAATCCTGCACCAGGAACAACTCTGGAGCTCCTCTCCCTTCTCCAACCTGCTCAGGTAAGTGAAGGCTCAAAAGCATACACTCACCCCACACACCCATTAATTGTGGTCATAAATTAAAGAAGGGACACTCTTTTCACGCCACTTCTACAGAAAGGGATTGTCGTAGCAGGTTAAGATAGCACTTTCACTAATCCTAACCCTTATCCTAACCTTAACCACTTCATATTTTGCTGTGTATTGTATTTATGGTTTATTTTCCAGGTTCTTTTTGTTTTTGGAATCTTCATAACCAAGAGGAACAACAATGACACACTGATTATGATGTAGGCATTTTGTAGGCCAATTTGGAAAGTGGAGAATGACTACATGACCCATAATGCTCATTGACTGAACATTCCACCTTACTGTGGGAAATTTGGTAGTTTTTTAAAATGCTCTGGAATTGAGAGCAGTATCCAAACCAAATATCTTATCAGAATAAACAACACATTTTTGTTGTTTGGCTTCATTGTCCGTCCTCAAAAGTGAAATTGCATCAAATCGAATGAAAAAATTCTAATGATGGGGTGCCACTAGATAAAATATCTTTGTATTTACTCATCTGCCTCTTCAGGCGTAAGCCAGTAGGTTGACACCATCCAGTCAGCTGCTAACTTACTCTCTGTCTCCCCTACAGGTGTCTGTCTGATGTGCACCGTTCGGGTCTACCTGACAGTGTGGCAAACCAGGCCTCAAAAGCAGACCTCATGTGGAAGGTCAAGTACTCCTTGTCGGGATACGATTTGAAGTATCTGGGGGACACGCAACAGGTAACTGAGGCACTACTCTCTTGTGTACGAGTGCTCTTCTTGCAAGGGTTCATTTTCTCTTCATCATTTGCTTTTATCTTGGTGTGTTTCTTTCTCTTCCTCATCACAGGACGCACACGAGTTACTTGTCAATATGCTGTGCCAGCTGAAGGAGGAGGGCATGATTCTGAAGACACTCGGGATGAACTATACCTGCCCTGTTTCCCAGCTGGAGTTCCAACTTGTGTCGGTGCGCACATGTACCAGGTAAGAGCTCCCATTGGTTGTAATGTATCTACTGAGAACATGATCTTTCTCTGTATATATATATATATTACAAAACACATGGCATGACAGAAACACAGAAACATTGTAGAGACCTGAAACAGAAACAGACTTGATGCATTTTTCTTCTCTTTGTCCTGCTTCTGAAGCTGTGGGCGCGAGTCGTCTACCAGAGAGGACTACAACCACCTCTCATTGGACTTCAGCCCTGAGCGCACCTTGCTGAACAGCCTAGCACTCACTTTCAAAGTCAGCACTTAGGGCTCAGCCCTGCATGTAGAGACTAACACCCAGGGCAAGCTGCCCACTGCCTCAGAATACGCTATCTTATTATTGTAGTGGTATCATTCATTATGTAATGCTTTTGTTTCTAACCAGAGTGAACAGGTTGAATTCACATGTGAGGGCTGTAAAGGCCTCCACGCCTCAAAGGTGGAGCAGTTCCACACACTGCCTCTGTGAGTTGTCCCTTTATAACCTCTCATAGTACTAGCAGTGTTTAATGTCCTGAGCCTTTAGGAGTAGTTACCTTCCTGAGCAGGTTGTAGGACTTAGAGGTGAGCACCACCAAACAAATTTCACTCATCTGTTATTTTGTTGACTGGTTTCATTGTCTGTCTGTTCATCTCTCTTCCTCTCTGTTTCTGGGCAGTGTGCTGGTTCTGCATCTGAAGTGGTTTGGAGGACCTGGGGGGTTGGAGAAGCTGGAGGCTCCTCTTTTGTTTCCTTCGGAGTTGAGGCTCTCCACCCTCTGTGGGGACATGGTGCCACACCTGCACAGTGCCAGCGCACAGGCCCTCACCAACCAGGCCCCCAGCATCCAGGGGTCCATCCCCCAGACCCTCGCTAGCCAAGTCTCCAGCCCACCTGGAGTGGCCAATGACAGCGCCCTCTGCTGTTCAGGTAGGTCATGGCACCATAACACTATTCTTGCTCCAACACCACACAAACCACCCACTCCCAAAACGGTCCTGCTGACAGAGAAGCTGGAAGCTGCAATTTAAAATGTTTCTCAGACATCTTTAGTGATGTATGGGAGCTGTTTTAGTCCAGAGCATTTCAGACAAGTGACCACGTTTTCACAGCTCTTGATATGTATATTTGACCCCTCAGATTCAAATGAGCAGGAACCAGTGAAAGTGTTGCTGACAGCCTCAGTGGTGAGAAGAGAGAGAAGAGAGAGAGAGAGAGAGAGAGAGAGAGAGAGAGAGAGAGAGAAACCAGTGAAAAATAAGTTATGACAGAACACTGAGATAGTTATGAGGAGTACATGATGTAGTAGACCTGTAGTAGACTAGTACTGTAGTAGACTGTAGACAGTGTGGTGGACTGTAGAGGAAATGAGAAACCTATGATCACATGTGTTTTCTTACAGAAGCAGAAGCCAGTACAGTCAGTGAATGGTTACTACCAGTTGACTGGCGTAGTCTCTCATTTAGGAGGCTCCGCAAACTCCGGTAAGTAAATACCATCAAACACACACATGCAGATGCACAATACATATGACATCAGCTGAATCCAAAATCACTCCCTTCTCCGTGGATCTCAATTTGCATGTTCACGTGTGCCTCTGCCGTATACACAAGTATCCCAAAGCTGAGGGAGTGAAAATTATCGAGGGTGAAGGCCAGGGATCATCAACTAGATTCAGCCTCGGGTCCATTTTTTTTCTTGGCCAGATGGTAAGGGGTGTGGAACAAATTTACAAATAATTTGTAGACTGCAAATATACCGTAGGAAGGCCAAACAGATATAATATTTGACTAATTTCAAAACTTGCTTATATTTGTGTACAACCACATATATCTCTTTATTGTGCGTGGGAATACTTTGAAACAGATTTCCAAAATGAGCTGATTTGCTGGTGTTTTTACAGTCTTTTAACAATTCCGTTTTATTTGGTCCGAAAACATAGGGGGCCAAATAAAATCACCCGCGTGGCGCCATTTGGGGAACCCTGGGGTAGGGGATAATTAGACCCTCCAACAGCCATTTCAGCCAAGCTAGCAAGGCTGCAGGCTTCAGAGTGAAGTGTCATCCCAACAAGCACTGCAATATGTTTAGAGTTTGCTCAATTTAATTGAAAAGAATGGAGAGGCATGCCTAATTTAATGCCATGTGTATTTGTTTATCTCTGATTTCAAAACTTGACACATGTAACAGATAAAATACCTCCCAAATGAACTGTTTAACTGTTACAAAACACTCTATTACCCACAATAGCCTGACCTTTGACCTCTAGTCTGTCTTCCTTGTTCCACAGGGCACTACATTAGTGACATATTGCATGCCAGTGGAAACTGGTTCTGCTGTAACGACAGCCAGGTGTCAATGTCCAATGAAGCCAGTGTGCTGAGGACCAGAGCCCGGAGTGCCTACATGCTCTTCTATATGTTCAGGTACTGCTTACTCTCACCATCTATATTCTTGTGTTGCTATTTATGTGTACGGTTCCTTTCACCCTACAGGGCAATAGAGCGGGAGGCCCCAGCACACAGGGCCTAACAGGGCCACCAGCATCAGCCTAAACAGGGGCAGCACCTGGACCAGCCTCCAAACACTCAGACCTGTCTCAACAGGGGTAGTACCAGGCCCAGCCTCAAAACCCACAGCCCAGCCTCAACAGGGGTAGTACCAGGCCCAGTCTCAAAACCCCCAGCCCAGCTTCAACACTTACACACCTGCCTCGAAAGGGGTAGTATTTGGCCCAACATCAACAACCCCGAGCCCAGCCACAACAGGGGCAGCACTGGGCCCAACATCAACACACCCAGCCCAGCCTCAACATGGGCAGAACAAGACCCAGCCCCAACACCCTCAGACCTGCCTCAACAGGTACAGCATTCAGCCCAACTTCAATCATGCAGCTCTTCAACACTAGCATGAACATTCTTTCAGTAGCTTATGTCATAAATACCTGCCCTTGATTTGACTACTTCACCTAATGTATAAAGCGTATAAAGTATACACACTAAATGTAGTACACATGTAAATGTGGTGGATAGAGAGTGTGATTATTTAGAGGATATAACATCCCTTCTATTTGGTTTGGTTTGAAATCCTCCTGTTGTGAAATACACTGTGGTGTCTAACCTCTTATTCAGCATGGTCACACCGGAAGACCTGCAATATTAATAAAGACAAGCAAATGTAAGAAAATCCCATTTAAGATGATTCTGTTGACCGTTGTAACTCTTTAACTCAGGAAGATTTATCGTCTGGGATTCAGGCCGGTCCTAACAGGAAACGTGACAAAGGGAAGCAGCTGTAATGGAGCCTTCTAACACCCAATCAGGTCTGGAGGAGGAATGTCACATAAAGATTCAGAGATGCTATGAGTATCTTTTGAAGTTACTCTCCAGTTGTATTCCATTTGAATAAATACAGACATGAAAATGCTGGGCTACGGATGTGACCTTGGTTCTGTGAGTAGAGTAACGGGTCACCAAACAAGCTATGGGAACTCCTTCCCTTTATCGTGATATGATTGAGATGCTTAATATCAACGATGACGCCACACCCTTACTGTACCATTGTGACCTGTCACTATTAAAGGCGGTGTGACGTGACACACTGTCTTTTCTTATCTCACATATACTCCCTTACGTATTTATTTTTTACAGTGAATCTACAACTTTTCATTTGGCTCTATACGCCAGCGTGTTGGATTGGATATCAAATAATAGGTAAGGTTAGCATTTTATATCATACCCCCAAGACATGCTAACCTCTCACCATTACCAATAATAGGGGAGGTTAGCATTTTATATCATTACATTTACATTTAAGTCATTTAGCAGACGCTCTTATCCAGAGCGACTTACAAATTGGTGCTTTCACCTTATGACATCCAGTGGAACAGCCACTTTACAATAGTGCATCTAGGTCTTTTAAGGGGGGAGAAGGATTACTTTATCCTATCCTAGGTATTCCTTAAAGAGGTGGGGTTTCAGGTGTCTCCGGAAGGTGGTGATTGACTCCGCTGTCCTGGCGTCGTGAGGGAGTTTGTTCCACCATTGGGGGCCAGAGCAGCGAACAGTTTTGACTGGGCTGAGCGGGAACTGTACTTCCTCAGTGGTAGGGAGGCGAGCAGGCCAGAGGTGGATGAACGCAGTGCCCTTGTTTGGGTGTAGGGCCTGATCAGAGCCTGGAGGTACTGAGGTGCCGTTCCCCTCACAGCTCCGTAGGCAAGCACCATGGTCTTGTAGCGGATGCGAGCTTCAACTGGAAGCCAGTGGAGAGAGCGGAGGAGCGGGGTGACGTGAGAGAACTTGGGAAGGTTGAACACTAGACGGGCTGCGGCGTTCTGGATGAGTTGTAGGGGTTTAATGGCACAGGCAGGGAGCCCAGCCAACAGCGAGTTGCAGTAATCCAGACGGGAGATGACAAGTGCCTGGATTAGGACCTGCGCCGCTTCCTGTGTGAGGCAGGGTCGTACTCTGCGGATGTTGTAGAGCATGAACCTACAGGAACGGGCCACCGCCTTGATGTTATTTGAGAACGACAGGGTGTTGTCCAGGATCACGCCAAGGTTCTTAGCGCTCTGGGACGAGGACACAATGGAGTTGTCAACCGTGATGGCGAGATCATGGAACGGGCAGTCCTTCCCCGGGAGGAAGAGCAGCTCCGTCTTGCCGAGGTTCAGCTTGAGGTGATGATCCGTCATCCACACTGATATGTCTGCCAGACATGCAGAGATGCGATTCGCCACCTGGTCGTCAGAAGGGGGAAAGGAGAAGATTAATTGTGTGTCGTCTGCATAGCAATGATAGGAGAGACCATGTGAGGTTATGACAGAGCCAAGTGACTTGGTGTATAGCGAGAATAGGAGAGGGCCTAGAACAGAGCCCTGGGGGACACCAGTGGTGAGAGCACGTGGTGAGGAGACGGAGTCTTGCCACGCCACCTGGTAGGAGCGACCTGTCAGGTAGGACGCAATCCAAGCGTGGGCCGCGCCGGAGATGCCCAACTCGGAGAGGGTGGAGAGGAGGATCTGATGGTTCACAGTATCGAAGGCAGCCGATAGGTCTAGAAGGATGAGAGCAGAGGAGAGAGAGTTAGCTTTAGCAGTGCGGAGCGCCTCCGTGATACAGAGAAGAGCAGTCTCAGTTGAATGACTAGTCTTGAAACCTGACTGATTTGGATCAAGAAGGTCATTCTGAGAGAGATAGCGGGAGAGCTGGCCAAGGACGGCACGTTCAAGAGTTTTGGAGAGAAAAGAAAGAAGGGATACTGGTCTGTAGTTGTTGACATCGGAGGGATCGAGTGTAGGTTTTTTCAGAAGGGGTGCAACTCTCGCTCTCTTGAAGACAGGAGGGACGTAGCCAGCGGTCAGGGATGAGTTGATGAGCGAGGTGAGGTAAGGGAGAAGGTCACCGGAGATGGTCTGGAGAAGAGAGGAGGGGATAGGGTCAAGCGGGCAGGTTGTTGGGCGGCCGGCCGTCACAAGACGCGAGATGTCATCTGAGAGAGAGGGGGAGAAAGAGGTCAGAGCACAGGGTAGGGCAGTGTGAGCAGAACCAGCGGTGTCGTTTGACTTAGCAAACGAGGATCGGATGTCGTCGACCTTCTTTTCAAAATGGTTGACGAAGTCATCTGCAGAGAGGGAGGAGGGGGAGGGGGAGGAGGATTCAAGAGGGAGGAGAAGGTGGCAAAGAGCTTCCTAGGGTTAGAGGCAGATGCTTGGAATTTAGAGTGGTAGAAAGTGGCTTTAGCAGCAGAGACAGAGGAGGAAAATGTAGAGAGGAGGGAGTGAAAGGATGCCAGGTCCGCAGGGAGGCGAGTTTTCCTCCATTTCCGCTCGGCTGCCCGGAGCCCTGTTCTGTGAGCTCGCAATGAGTCGTCGAGCCACGGAGCGGGAGGGGAGGACCGAGCCGGCCTGGAGGATAGGGGACATAGAGAGTCAAAGGATGCAGAAAGGGAGGAGAGGAGGGTTGAGGAGGCAGAATCAGGAGATAGGTTGGAGAAGGTTTGAGCAGAGGGAAGAGATGATAGGATGGAAGAGGAGAGAGTAGCGGGGGAGAGAGAGCGAAGGTTGGGACGGCGCGATACCATCCGAGTAGGGGCAGTGTGGGAAGTGTTGGATGAGAGCGAGAGGGAAAAGGATACAAGGTAGTGGTCGGAGACTTGGAGGGGAGTTGCAATGAGGTTAGTGGAGGAACAGCATCTAGTAAAGATGAGGTCGAGCGTATTGCCTGCCTTGTGAGTAGGGGGGAAGGTGAGAGGGTGAGGTCAAAAGAGGAGAGGAGTGGAAAGAAGGAGGCAGAGAGGAATGAGTCAAAGGTAGACGTGGGGAGGTTAAAGTCGCCCAGAACTGTGAGAGGTGAGCCGTCCTCAGGAAAGGAGCTTATCAAGGCATCAAGCTCATTGATGAACTCTCCGAGGGAACCTGGAGGGCGATAAATGATAAGGATGTTAAGCTTGAAAGGGCTAGTAACTGTGACAGCATGGAATTCAAAGGAGGCGATAGACAGATGGGTAAGGGGAGAAAGAGAGAATGACCACTTGGGAGAGATGAGGATCCCGGTGCCACCACCCCGCTGACCAGAAGCTCTCGGGGTGTGCGAGAGCACGTGGGCGGACGAAGAGAGAGCAGTAGGAGTAGCGGTGTTGTCTGTGGTGATCCATGTTTCCGTCAGAGCCAAGAAGTCGAGGGACTGGAGGGAGGCATAGGCTGAGATGAACTCTGCCTTGTTGGCCGCAGATCGGCAGTTCCAGAGGCTACCGGAGACCTGGAACTCCACGTGGGTCGTGCGCGCTGGGACCACCAGATTAGGGTGGCCGCGGCCATGCGGTGTGGAGCGTTTGTATGGTCTGTGCAGAGAGGAGAGAACAGGGATAGACAGACACATAGTTGACAGGCTAGAGAAGAGGCTACGCTAATGCAGAGGAGATTGGAATGACAAGTGGACTACACGTCTCGAATGTTCAGAAAGTTAAGCTTACGTAGCAAGAATCTAATTGACTAAAATGATTAAAATGATACAGTACTGCTGGGGTAGGCTAGCTGCGTTGTTGACACTACCCTAATCAAGTCGTACCGTTAAGTGTGAAGTTTCTACAATGCTGCTTTTCGGGAGCTAGCTGGCTAGCTAGCAGTGTTGGTTACGTTACGTTGCGTTAGGAGAACGACAATAGCTGGCTAGCTAACCTAGAAAATCGCTCTAGACTACACAATTATCTTTGAAACAAAGACGGCTATGTAGCTAGCTATGTAGCTAGCTACGATCAAACAAATCACACCGTTGGGACTGTAATGAAATTAAATGAAAATGTGATACTACCTGTGGAGCGAAGCGGAATGCGACCGGAATGCGAAAGTTCTATTCAGTAGACGTTGGCTGGCTATTGGCTAGCTAGGAGTGTCTCCTACGTTAAGGACGACAAAATAGCTGGCTAGCTAACCTCAGTGAATTAAGATAATCACTCTAAGACTACACACTCTAAACTACACAATTATCTTGGATACGAAGACAGCAAAGACAACTATGTAGCTAGCTAATACTACACTAATCAAGTCGTTCAGTTGAGTGTGATAGTTACTACAGTGCTACGGTAGCCGGTGAACGTATGCTAGCTGGCTAGCTGCTAGGCAGATAGGAGGACGACGAAATACGATAATAACGCAATTATCACTCTAAGACTCCATACTCTAAACTACACAATTATCTTGGATACGAAGACAGCAAAGACAACTATGTAGCTAGCTACACTAATCAAGTCGTTCAGTTGAGTGTGATAGTTACTACAGTGCTACGGTAGACGGTGAACGTGTTGGGCAGATAGGAGACGACGAAATACGATAATTACGCAATTATCTTTGATACAACGACGACTATGTAGCTAGCTAAGAAGAAATTTCTAAGATTAGACAAATCAGACCGTTGTACTATAATGAAATGTAATGAAATGTAATGAAAAAGTTATACAACCTGCAGACCGAAGCGCGGATGCGACCGGCTCGCTCCAACCCGGAAGGTCAGGTGACATGCTAACCTCTCACCATTACCAATAATAGTGACAGAGACCTGGGTGGATGTAGTACTAACTACAGGTACAGCTGTAGTGTTGGTGACAGAGACCTGGGTGGATGTAGTACTAACTACAGGTACAGCTGTGGTGTTCGTGACAGAGACCTGGGTGGATGTAGTACTAACTACAGGTACAGCTGTAATGTTGGTGACAGAGACCTGGGTGGATGTAGTACTAACTACAGGTACAGCTGTAATGTTGGTGACAGAGACCTGGGTGGATGTAGTACTAACTACAGGTACAGCTGTAGTGTTGGTGACGGAGACCAGGGTGGATGTAGTACTAACTACAGGTACAGCTGTAATGTTGGTGACAGAGACCTGGGTGGATGTAGTACTAACTACAGGTACAGCTGTAGTGATGGTGACAGAGACCTGGGTGGATGTAGTACTAACTACAGGTACAGATGTAGTGTTGGTGACAGAGACCTGGGTGGATGTAGTACTAACTACAGGTACAGCTGTAGTGATGGTGACAGAGACCTGGGTGGATGTAGTACTAACTACAGGTACAGATGTAGTGTTGGTGACGGAGACCTCGGTGGATGTAGTACTAACTACATGTACAGCTGTAGTGATGGTGACAGAGACCTGGGTGGATGTAGTACTAAGTACAGGTACAGGTACAGCTGTAGTGTTGGTGACAGAGACCTGGGTGGATGTAGTACTAACTACAGGTACATCTGTAGTGATGGTGACAGAGACCTGGGTGGATGTAGTACTAACTACAGGTACAGCTGTAGTGTTGGTGACAGAGACCTGGGTGGATGTAGTACTAACTACAGGTACAGCTGTAGTGTTGGTGACAGAGACCTGGGTGGATGTAGTACTATCTACAGGTACAGCTGTAGTGATGGTGACAGAGACCTGGGTGGATGTAGTACTAACTACAGGTACAGCTGTAGTGATGGTGACAGAGACCTGGGTGGATGTAGTACTAACTACAGGTACAGCTGTAGTGTTGGTGACAGAGACCTGGGTGGATTACCAATAATAGTGGAGGTTGGCATTTTATATCATACCCCCAAGACATGCTAACCTCTCACCATTACCAATAATAGGGGAGGTTAGCATTTTATATCATACCCCCAAGACATGCTAACCTCTCACCATTACCAATAATAGGGGAGGTTAGCATTTTATATCATACCCCCAAGACATGCTAACCTCTCACCATTAACAATAATAGGGGAGGTTAGCATTTTGGGGGGGTATGATATTTATACCTCTGTAACTGTCTCACTCATTATTATTCACAATTCATTATCTTTAATCATGGAATTCTATTCATATTTACAATAAAAATGACTCCAAAGTTACACAATACATTATTTACTATTACATTTCCATTTGAGTCATTTAGCAGATTAGAGCATTCATCTTAACATACAGTGCCTTCAGAAAGTGGGACCAGGTTGGACTACAGCAGAAATATTGTTGTGTTACACACTACATTTAAAATGCAGTAAATATATTTTTATATTTTTCCAAAATACCCCATATTTTTAGAAATGTTTGCAAATGTATTGAAAATGAAATATAAAATAGATTTTACATAAGTATTCACACCTCTAAGTCAATACATTGTAGAAGCACATTTGGCAGCGATAACAGCTGTGAGTATTTCCTGGTAAATCTCTAGGAGCTTTCCACACCTGGATTGTGCAACGTGACCATTATTCTTTTCAAAATTCTTTAAGTTTGTCAAATTGGTTGTTGATCATTGCTAAACAACCATTTTCAGGTCTTGCCATAGATTTTCAAGTAGATTTAAGTCAAAACTGTAACTTGGCCACTCAGGAACATTCACTGTCTTCTTGGTAAGAAACTCCAGTGTATATTTGGTCTTCTGTTTTAGGTTATTGTCCTGTTGAAAGGTTTATTAATCTCCCAGAGTCTGGTGGAAAGCAGACTGAACCAGGGTTTCCTCTAGGAATTTGTCTGTTTAGCTCCACTCAGTTTATTTTTCTTCTGAAAGACTCCCCAGTCCTTAATGATTATAAACATACCTTGACATACTGTATGATAGTGAAACTCTTTATCACAGTGGATTAGAAACACTGGCCATCACGTGACTCCCACCAGCCTTAGTGTGATAATATAATACATGATATGACTCCCACCAGTCTTAGTGTGATAATATAATACATGATATGACTCCCACCAGTCTTAGTGTGATAATATAATACATGATATGACTCCCACCAGTCTTAGTGTGATAATATAATACATGATATGACTCCCACCAGCCTTAGTGTGATAATATAATACATGATATGACTCCCACCAGTCTTAGTGTGATAATATAATACATGATATGACTCCACCAGCCTTAGTTTGATAATATAATACATGATATGACTCTATATCATAGTACATACATACATACCTACAATAGTTATTATACAACTCTATAGCTCTACTCTCTAGGAGAGAATGCATCACACAGATCCTTAGATACAGGGACAGAGTCAAAGGTGGCCCTCTGGTGGACGTAGTACTAACTACAGGTACAGCTGTAGTGTTGGTGACAGAGACCTGGGTAGATGTAGTACTAACTACAGGTACAACTGTAGTGTTGGTGACAGAGACCTGGGTGGATGTAGTACTAACTACAGGTACAGCTGTAGTGTTGGTGACAGAGACCTGGGTGGATGTAGTACTAGGTACAGCTGTGGTGTTCGTGACAGAGACCTGGGTGGATGTAGTACTAACTACAGGTACAGCTGTAGTGTTGGTGACAGAGACCTGGGTGGATGTAGTACTAACTACAGGTACAGCTGTGGTGTTCGTGACAGAGACCTGGGTGGATGTAGTACTAACTACAGGTACAGCTGTAGTGTTGGTGACAGAGACCTGGGTGGATGTACTACTAACTACAGGTACAGCTGTAGTGTTGGTGACAGAGACCTGGGTGGATGTAGTACTAACTACAGGTACAACTGTAGTGTTGGTGACAGAAACCTGGGTGGATGTAGTACTAACTACAGGTACAGCTGTTGTGTTGGTGACAGAGGCCTGGGAGGATGTAGTACTAACTACAGGTACAGCTGTTGTGTTGGTGACAGAGACCTGGGTGGATGTAGTACTAACTACAGGTACAGCTGTAGTGTTGGTGACAGAGACCTGGGTGGATGTAGTACTAACTACAGGTACAGATGTAGTGTTGGTGACAGAGACCTGGGTGGATGTAGTACTAACTACAGGTACAGCTGTAGTGATGGTGACAGAGACCTGGGTGGATGTAGTACTAACTACAGGTACAGATGTAGTGTTGGTGACGGAGACCTGGGTGGATGTAGTACTAACTACAGGTACAGCTGTAGTGTTGGTGACAGAGACCTGGGTGGATGTAGTACTAACTACAGGTACAGTTGTAGTGTTGGTGACAGAGACCTGGGTGGATGTAGTACGAACTACAGGTACAGCTGTAGTGTTGGTGACAGAGACCTGGGTGGATGTAGTACTAAAATACAAGATCCCAACTGAAGGTGGGAAAAGGGGCTGCCTAAGTATAAGCTTCCCCCCAAAGGTGCGGTCTCCCGGCCGCAAACCTGAACCTATAGGTGAGGGTCCGGGTGGGCATCTATCCTCGATGGAGCTCCGGTTCGGGACGTGGGGCTACGCTGATCCATATGCTTCTTTGGAACCTGACCGTGGATTGTTGCCGGAGGCTCTGAACTGGGAACCACCGCTGGAGGCTTCGGACTGCAGATCGTCGCTGGAGGCTCCGGACTGGGGACCGTCTAACTGACTCCTAATGGTAATATCTACTGTATGATTACCTTTCTAACTGACTCCTAATGGTAATATCTACTGTATGATTACCTTTCTAACTGTCTCCTAATGATAATATCTACTGTATGATTACCTTTCTAACTGACTCCTAATGGTAACATCTACTGTATGATTACCTTTCTAACTGACTCCTAGAGAGAGAGAGAGAGAGAGAGAGAGTGTTATTTTTACATCGCTTTCTCACAGATCCAGTTATGATATTTGGTACAATTGTCATCATGTCTGTACAGGGTCAGCTTGTCCATAGTAAATCTCAACACAGCCCTCCTGCACTCTATCATCAGGCTGTCCTTTCCCCCAGTACCTAAACAACACAGAGAACCAGACAGTCAGAACATGTGGTAAAAACATCCTCCTCAATTATATACAGTCCTATGTGTTATCCACTTTAAAGACATACTCTGTAAGATGATCATACCATTATCAAGACCATCAATACATTTTTTATTTTACTCTTTCAATTACATGTTCATTTGTCAATATTACCTGGTTTCTAATACACATCTATAGTTCTCATTGAATGACATTCATGTTTATATATTTATATTCATGCAATATATCATTGTTGTTTTTGCATTCTTCATCAAACCATTTGTCATTGTTGTTCATTTTATTCGATTTTCTATTTGAGATTTTTAGATTTGATAGGGAAGCTGAGAGGTCAAATATACTGTTAAGATTTTCTACTGCCAAGTTTACACCTTCACTATTACAGTGGAACGTTTTACCCAGGAAATTGTCTAAAAGGGATTGAATTTGTTGTTGCCTAATTGTTTTTTGGTAGATTTCCAAACTGCATTCCTTCCATCTATAGCATTTCTTAATGTTACTCAGTTCATTTGGCTTTGATGTCTCATGATTGAGTATTGCTCTGTTCAAGTAGACTGTGATTTTGCTGTGGTCTGATAGGGGTGTGAGTGGGCTGACTGAACGCTCTGAGAGACTCACTGTCCTCAATGCTGGGTTGAGGTCAGTGATAAAGTAGTCTACAGTAGTACTGCCAAGAGATGAGCTATAGGTGTACCTACCATAGGAGTCCCCTCGAAGCCTACCATTGACTATGTACATACCCAGCGTGCGAAAGAGCTGCGTTGTGACTTGTTTTTGTTGGTTATGTTGCCTCTCTCTCTCTTTCTCACCTGTTCCTCTCTGCTGTTTATGATCACCAGGACTGCTTCTCTCTCCTCCCAGGTTTTCTTCTTAGTAGAGAGGAAGTACAAAATGTAGTCAAAGTTTGGTCTGTAGCTGGTCTCTCTCTTTAGTCAGGTTGTTGTATCTGGTCTGTAACTGGTCTCTCTCTCTAGTCCGGGTGTTGTAACTTGGCTGAAGCTGGTCACTCTCTTTAGTCAGGGTGTTGTAACTGGTCTGAAGCTGGTCTCTCTCTTTAGTCAGGATGTTGTAACTGGTCTGAAGCTGGTCTCTCTCTTTAGTCAGGATGTTGTAACTGGTCTGAAGCTGGTCTCTCTCTTTAGTCAGGATGTTGTAACTGGTCTGAAGCTGGTCTCTCTCTTTAGTCAGGATGTTGTAACTGGTCTGAAGCTGGTCTCTCTCTTTAGTCAGGATGTTGTAACTGTCCTGTAGCTGGTCTCTCTCTGTTGAGTCATGATGACCAATGACTCCATCTGTATAAAGGAAAAGTTCATCAAAACATGGAACTACCACACCATTGATGATTAAGTATGATTAAGTAGGCTACTTAAGTGTCAGTGACAACATAGGGTCTACTGTAAGTTTACTATGATCCCAGCCAGTAGAACACACCCACAGCAGCCCCAGACACAATGCAACAACTAGGAAGGGTTTCATCCCTGAGCTATCAGGCTCTGTGGACACATACAATATAAGTATCGTGTGTGTGTGTGTGTGTGTGTGTGTGTGTGTGTGTGTGTGTGTGTGTGTGTGTGTGTGTGTGTGTGTGTGTGTGTGTGTGTGTGTGTGTTACCTGAGTGCTGGTCTCCTGGTC
Organism: Oncorhynchus nerka; assembly: GCF_034236695.1. Classification (NCBI taxonomy): domain Eukaryota; kingdom Metazoa; phylum Chordata; class Actinopteri; order Salmoniformes; family Salmonidae; genus Oncorhynchus; species Oncorhynchus nerka. Next base: position 54,066 of record NW_027039830.1, on the reverse strand, counting down.
CATTATTAGGAGCAGAGTCTGCTGTCTCTTCTCTCTTGGTGCTGGTCTCACCGTCTCTCAGGGTGTCTGCACTGACGTAGACATCCACAATCCTCTCCTCCATCTCACCTCTGTCAAACTTGACCTTCTTGTTCCTATCTGGTTCAGCATAGATGACCTTTGACATCTTTAACAATACGTGGGTCTTTCTTTCTATGTAGGTCTACTATACATTAAGTCTCTGCTTCTAGAATTCATGTGGTGGTCTTCCAACATGGCCACCAGGAGGCGTCGTACTTCAACTGCAAGATCTCTATACATTAAGTCTCTGCTTCTAGTGATATCTCTGTCTCTGAGTCATCTGTGTGTCTCTGTCTGTGTGACTGCTGTAGGTGTTAACTCTAGGGAAGTATCAACAAAATGGCACGGTTAGTTGTGGCTATGCTAATACAAAAATAGAACAAGTTTGCATACTGTGTCTGTGCTTGTGTGAGATTGTTACAGTGATTATTGGTAAAACATTTTCTGCAGAACAATTTAAATCATTCCATGTCTCTACATGGTCATCTTGTCCAGAGTATATCTCAACACAGTCCTCCTGTCCAGGCAATGGGACTTTCTATTTGTGATGATGGACAGGACATTATCATACCAGGAAGATATAGATCATAGAGGGGAAGTGGAGAACAAAGACTAGATGTTAACATATATTAAATATCATATGTAACAGCCCCAAGATAATTCAGGGAGTTTCCAGAACTCCTCCTTCCGTTCACCTTTCTGCTGATTTGGACCCTCTGTTTACTCCCAAATATACATCAACATGTTCAGGAGGTCCAGAACTACAAACATGGGTCATTATAATGTCCAGACAATAGATTTGACACTATAAACTGCTACAAGTGGATATTGAGGGTGGGTAGTTTTAACTAGTGAGGATCAACCTGATTGGTTGAGGAGTTTATGAGTGACAGCTGGTTGAACCACTGAAAATGTCCACTTCCCTTCCCTCTTTTGGGACCCATATAGGAGAACAACAGTCAAATATGAGCATTTGATATTGTGCTCATATGTAACTTGACAACAAAGACTGACTGTTAAATATTATTAAGTAACATTGTTTGATATCTCTACTACACTCATTGATTGGTGATACAGTCAACTCCTTCCTATACAGTGTATGTAATGGTGGTTTGGTACTGTTGAGAATGTCATCACCAGGCCTAAATTGGAGCATGTAAATATCTGCAGAATATATTTGAATTGGAAGTTATGTGAATGCACAAAGTCAAATGTACTGAATTCATGTTGAACCTGATGATGTGTGAAACATAACTACTGGTACACAGTAAGTTACAAACAGGAAATAAGTAGGACTTTTATTCATATGATACTACAAACAAATACAACAATAGGAGTGTGTGTGTGTGTATGCGTTTGTGTACGTGCATGCAAGTGTTAGTGCGTGTGTGTGAATGAGGTTTTGTGACGGGAGTGTGTGTGTGTGTGAGAGAGAGAGAGAGAGAGAGAATGAAGGAAGAAGTTGTGTGTACTGTAGGCTACTGTATGTGTTACAGTATGTTGTCATGGTGATGTTAAAGCACTTTCTCACAGACCCAGTTGAGTTTGCTGCTACATGATAGGTCATTCCATGACTTTCGAGGACTGTGATCTTTTTGTATCTGAACACAGTCCTCCTCACCATATTCTGGTTTGCCACCACCATTATCAGGCTGATTTGGAGACCAGTACCTACAGGGTTAAAAACAGTCAGATATCATGGTTAATACAAGAACCTACTACAGGGTTAAAAACAGTCAGATATCATGGTTAATAACATTACCTACAGGGTTAAAAACTGTCAGATATCATGGTTAATACCAGTACCTACAGGGTTAACAACAGTCAGATATCATGGTTAATACAAGAACCTACAGGGTTAAAAACAGTCAGATATCATGGTTAATAACATTACCTACAGGGTTAAAAACTGTCAGATATCATGGTTAATACCAGTACCTACAGGGTTAACAACAGTCAGATATCATGGTTAATACCAGGACCTACAGGGTTAAAAACAGTCAGATATCATGGTTAATACCAGTACCTACAGGGTTAAAAACAGTACCTACAGGGTTACCAACAGTCAGATATCATGGTTAATACCAGCACCTACAGGGTTAACAACAGTCAGATATCATGGTTAATACCAGCACCTACAGGGTTAAAAACAGTCAGATATCATGGTTAATACCAGTACCTACAGGGTTAATAACAGTCAGATATCATGGTTAATATCAGTACCTACAGGGTTAATAGCAGTCAGATATCATGGTTATAACATCACAATCCTAAATAATGTACAGAAATGTTTCAGTTTAAATTCAACTTTGTTGACTGCTGCCATTAATGACAATAACCTGCATAGATAAAGGTTGAACGAACTGAAAATGTGAGCCTTATTGTCAGAGTAGTTATCATCTCTCACTCTGTGGTCAGTGTTGGTCTATCAGTTGAGTGTGGAGAACCTAGAGTATGAACAACACAGAGAATCAGTCCTACTCCTTACACTGTTATTAGAGCAGTAATATATTACTTTGGGGTGGTCAGTGGGGTGCCGTCCACCAATTTCCAGGTCCCCTCAGTAACAGAGTCAGTCAGACCAATCCAGAGTCCCTTGTTGAGGTTGAAGAGAAACTCCTGTTGTTGAGAAAGATAAATATTTATGTTTGGTCATATTTACCGCATGCACACCCAGAGCTCCCCCCTCTCTCTCACTCACTCACTCTCTCACTCACTCACTCACTCACTCACTCACTCACTCACTCACTCACTCACTCACTCACTCACTCACTCACTCATTCACTCACTCACTCACTCACTCACTCACTCACTCACTCACCTGTTCCTTATCACTGTTTATGATCACCAGGTCTGCTCCTCTCTCCAGACAATCCTCTCTGCTCTCCTTCCAGGTTTTAGTCTCAGTAGACAGGAAGTACCAACTGGATTCAAACTTCTGCCAGCCAGCAGGACAGGTTTGTTCTACAAGATGATTGACATGAATTTCCTTCAAATTATCACAATGTACACTTAATATAAGAATACAGACTCATGATCATGTTTGTGGGATTAATTATAATTTATTACTGTAGGTTTACTCACTGCAATTGGTAAGCCACCCCCTAAGAAAATCTCTCTCAGTCTGTAGCTGTTCTATCTGTTTAGTCAGGTTGTTGTAACTGGTCTGTAGCTGGTCTCTCTCAGTAGTCAGGTTGTTGTAGCTGGTCTGTAGCTGGCCTCTCTCAGTAGTCAGGTTGTTGTAGCTGGTCTGTAGCTGGTCTCTCTCTGCAGATGAGTTGGTTTTATAGGCTAAGAAACTCTTATAAACCCCATAATCTGTTACAACAACAACAATGTTTATAATTAAAAGAGATAGTCACAGAACTGCTGGTGAATTGTAGGAATTATAACTTCAGACTTACAGTAGACAGACAGGCCTATGATCCCAGCAAGTAGAACACACAGCAGCCCCAGACACACTGCAGCAACTCTGGAGGATCTCTTCCCTGAGTTATCAGGCTCTGTGGACACAGGTACTGTACATAGCGTCATCAATGAGACACAATCGAACATGAACCATCTGGTGCAGGGCTCATCTGGTAGATTCCAAGGTTTTGTCTTGAGCGAATGATCAGGGGCAGGAACATAATTTGCAAATTGACTACAAAAGCCCAAATAAATATAAAATGTGACTAAAACGTAATAATTTCAAACCTTTCTTACGTTAGTGTGTCTCTCTATTATACTTGGGAACAGATTCCCAAAATTAAAATCAATAGGAGCTGATTTCCTCGGTATTTGCTAGCATGCCATTCACCTCCAGTCATTGCAAAACTACCGCTAACTTCCTTCATACGGGATACAGTCATAAAAATGTCATCTACAAGCTCGTCTGTCTCTGGGGAAGTAGATAAAGGGCCAAAATCCTGAAGTATCACTTCAGTTTTATTTTGTCTCCAAATTGACATCATTGAAGGACAATGTCTAAATTTGACTTAAGTGGAAGATAGGATTCGCCCCATATGATCCCAAAGTATGAAGCATCTCTATTGTTTGGTCGGTAGGGATGTCCTTGTCTCATTACGCACCAGCAACTCCTGTGGCGGGCCAGGTGCGCAGTGTTGCCAGGTGCACAGTGTTTCCTCCAAAATATTGGTGCGGCTGGCTTCCGGGTTGGATGCGCGCTGTGTTAAGAGGCAGTGCGGCTAGGTTGGGTTGTGTATCGGAGGACGCATGACTTTCAACCTTCGTCTATACCGAAGCCCGTACGGGAGTTGTAGCGATGAGACAAGATAGTAGCTACTACAACAATTGGACACCACGAAATTGGGGAGAAAAAATAAATAAAATAAATAATAATAATAATAAAAAAATAAAACTATATCCGAAATTCTGAACATCCCACGGAGCACCATTACATCCATTATTTAAAAAATTAAAGAATATGGCACCACAACAAACCTGCCAAGAGAGGGCCACCCACCAAAACTCATGGACCAGGCAAGGACGGAATTAATCAAAGAGGCAACAAAGAGACCAAAGATAACCCTGAAGGAGCCGCAAAGCTCCACAGTGGAGAATTTTGTATCCATCCATAGGACCACTAGAAGCCGTACACTCCACAGAGCTGGGCTTTATGGAAGAGTGGCCAGAAAAAAATGCTTAAAGAAAAAAATAAACAAACACGTTTGGTGTTCGCCAAAGGTATGTGGGAGACTCCCAAACATATGGAGAAGATACTCTGGTCAGATGAGACAAAAATTGAGCTTTTTGGCCATCAAGGAAAACGCTATGTCTGGCACAAACCCAACACCTCTCATCACCCCGAGAAGCATAGTGGTGGCAGCATCATGTTGTGGGGATGTTTTTCTTTGGAAGGGACTGGGAAACTTGTCAGAATTGAATGAATTATGGATGGTGCTAAATGCAGGGAAATTCATGAGGGAAACCTGTTTCAGTCTTCCAGAGATTTGAGACTGGGACAGAGGTTCACCTTCCAGCAGGACATTGACCCTAAGCATACTGCTAAAGCAACAGTCGAGTGGTTTAAGTGGAAATGTTTAACTGTCTTGGAATGGCCTAGTCAAAGCCCAGACCTCAATCCAATTGAGAATCTGTGGTATGACTTAAAGATTGCTGTACACCAGGGGAATCCATCCAACTTGAAGGAGCTGGAGCAGTTTTGCCTTGAAGAATGGGCCAAAATCCCAGTGGCTAGATATGCCAAGCTTATAGAGACATACCCCAAAACACTTGCAGCTGTAATTGCTGCAAAAGGTGGCTCTACAAAGTATTGACTTTGGGGGGTGAATAGTTATGCATGCTCAAGTTTTCTGTTTGTTGTCTTATTTCTTGTTTGTTTTACAATAAAAAAATATTTTGCATCTTCAAAATGGTAGGCATGTTGTGTAAATCAAATGATACAACCCCCCAAAAAATCTATTTTAATTTCAGGTTGTAAGGCAATAAAAATAGCTAAAATACCAAGGGGGGTGAAAACGTTTGCAAGCCACTGTACATGCAGGTAGGACATATAGCCAAACCTATTGTTGACTTTCAAATGAATCATTAGACAGAATTTTACAGAGAAGTAACACTTACTCATGGATTTGAAAAACACTTGAGCTTAAAGAGTTACAAGTAGGCTGGCTAACCAGAGAGAGAAGAGGAAACTGTGGCTGTCAGAGTGAGATCGGAGGGAGGGAGGGAGAGCAGTAGCAGTGTTAGTAGCTTCCTGTATCTGTGAGGTCAGAACTCAATCTATCAACCACAATGAGGAACGAGCTATCTTGTTCCAGGCCAACTATATTGCAGTTGAGTTGCACGCGTCAACAAATAAGGTTACTGTACAACATGATGTGATCATCTGATGTGTTAAACACCAATCCAGGCATTGTGAGATCTGGCAGGCGACTTCAATGTAATCAAACTGGAATGTGTCCAATGTCATGAGTGGGGTTGAAGGAGAGAGAGGGCGGGACTTGGTAATGAAGGAAGCTTTCAGCAGCCATCATGTCAACTAGCAGAGACAACAGAGGTCATAGGGTGGCAATGAACTGTCAAAAAAACTACTGTCTATCCACAGGTTAACTGTCATAACATCTACTGTCTATCCACAGGTTAACTGTCATATCATCTACTGTCTATCCACAGGTTAACTGTCATAACATCTACTGTCTATCCACAGGTTAACTGTCATAACATCTACTGTCTATCCTCAGGTTAACTGTCATAACATCTACTGTCCATCCACAGGTTAACTGTCATAACATCTACTGTCTATCCACAGGTTAACTGTCATAACATCTACTGTCTATCCTCAGGTTAACTGTCATAACATCTACTGTCCATCCACAGGTTAACTGTCAAAACATCTACTGTCTATCCACAGGTTAACTGTCATAACATCTACTGTCCATCCACAGGTTAACTGTCATAACATCTACTGTCTATCCACAGGTTAACTGTCAAAACATCTACTGTCTATCCACAGGTTAACTGTCAAAACATCTACTGTCTATCCTCAGGTTAACTGTCATAACATCTACTGTCCATCCACAGGTTAACTGTCATATCATCTACTGTCTATCCACAGGCTTACTCTTATAGTATCTACTGTCTATACCTAGGTTGCTTTGACACTACTATAAAACAAAATATATTTAATAGATGCAAATGATAATTAATACCTTATACAGTAATGATGACACCTGCATAGTTACATCTGGGAAACTGAATTATCGTATCTTTGTCAGGTTGTTTGTGTTGGTTGAGGTTTACGCTAAACTCAGCCTGATGATGACTGTGTCACACCTTCAAATCAAAATCCAATCAAATGTATTTGTCAAATACACATGGTTAGCAGATGTTAATGCGAGTGTAGCGAAATGCTTGTGCTTCTAGTTCCGACCATGCAATAATATCTAACAAGTAATATAACCTAACAATTTCACAACAACTACCATATAAACACAAGTGTAAAGCAATGAATACGAATATGTACATAAACATTTATAAAAACACACATTACATCAAGTTGGCAAGATGCAGTAGATGGTATAGAGTACAGCATATACATCTGAGATGATTAATGTAGGGTATGAAAACATTATATAAGGTAGCATTGTTTAAAGTGGCTAGTGATACATTCAAGAGGGACTCAAACATTAGTGTGGGGAAAATACCAGAAAATTATTCAGATTTTATAGTTCATTCTATAGAAATTATGATGCATGAATCTGCCACAACCTTTTTTATAAAACCCGTTACTGAGAAATGTCTGGAACTCATCCAGTGACATCATTACCAGTCACACAATCTGAGAGACTGTGACCATGACAACTGACCACAAGGTCCTGAATTTGAGAGAGGACCACTCCCACTGCTGTGAGTGATGCGTCACAGGTGACCAGAGTTGGGCTGGTGAGGTTAAAGTGGGTGTCCAGGCCAAGTACACCTCCTTCTTCAACAGCTGATGCAGAAGGGAAGTGATGGCTGAATACTGGGGCAGAAAGAGCATGTTGTAACCCACCATTCCCAGAAATGAGGCAGGATGCGAAGCAGATGTCGGTTCTGGGACAAGATAGACGACTTCCATGACTGGAATGACAGGAGTCATCGTAGGGTCCAGGAGGGGCTTATGTGTGAACGCTGTCATGGCAAATACGCCGTTGAAGAGGGTGGGCCATTGCTCTTGCAACGTGGAGGTGACGTGCAGGATTGTTGAGCCAATGTTGTCCAACAGAGAGAACCCCAGGCTGGTGAACATGTATAGACCTAAGATATTAGTGCCCTGCCGTGTGATGTGGAAAGGGATCTGAGTGAGGAGGTTCTTTCAATTAACTGGTCCCTGATCATTTAATCTCTAAAATAACCACACTGACATGACTGCTAGTCCTTTATGATCACTGACGCACTGTTTCACTGACTCACCCACTCTCTGTGACGTACTGTGTCACTGACTCACCCACTCTCTGTGACGTACTGTGTCACTGACTCACCCACTCTCTGTGACGTACTTTGTCACTGACTCACCCACTCTCTGTGACGTACCATTTCACTGACTCACCCACTCTCTGTGACGTACTATTTCACTGACTCACCCACTCTCTGTGACGTACTGTGTCACTGACTCACCCACTCTCTGTGACGTACCTTTTCACTGACTCACCCACTCTCTGTGACGTACCATTTCACTGACTCACCCACTCTCTGTGACGTACTGTGTCACTGACTCACCCACTCGCTGTGCACGCTGCCAAAACTGTATCCTCTTCAGAAGCCCACTCTGTTTCTTCGCGAAATGTCCATGCAAAAGTTTAAAAGGTGTATCATAAACTCAGCAAAAAAAGAAATGTCCTCTCACTGTCAACTGCTTTTATTTTCAGCAAACTTAACATGTGTAAATATTTATATGAACATAACAAGATTCAACAACTGAGACATAAACTGAACAAGATCCACAGACATGTGACTAACAGAAATTGAATGTTTCCCTGAAAAAAGGGGGGGTGGGGGTCACAATCAAAATCAAAACAGTCAGTATCTGGTGTGGCCACCAGCTGCACTAACTACTGCAGTGCATCTCGTCCTCGTGAACTGCACCAGATTTGCCAGTACTTGCTGTGAGATGTTACCACACTCTTGCACCAAGGCACCTGCAAGTTCCCGGGGGTAATGGCCCTAGCCCTCACCCTCTGATCCAACAGGTCCCAGACGTGTTCAATGCGATTGAGATACGGGCTCTTCGCTGGAAATGGCAGAACACTGACATTCCTGTCTTGCAGGAAATCATGTACAGAATGAGCAGTATGGCTGGTGGCTATGTTATGCTGGAGGGTCATGACAGGATGAGCCTGCAGGAAGGGTACCACATGAGGGAGGAGGATGTCTTCCCTGTAAAGCACAGCGTTGAGATTGCCTGCAATGACGACAAGCTAAGTCCAATGATGCTGTGACACACCGCCCCAGACCATGACGGACTCTCCACCTCCAAATCGATCCCGCTCCAGAGTACAGGCCTCGGTGTAACGCTCATTCCTTCGACAATAAATGCGAATCTGGCCATCACACCTGGTGAGACAAAACCGCGACTCGTCAGTAAAGAGCACTTTTTGCCAGTCATGTCTGGTCCCACAACGGTGGGGTTGTGCCCATAGGCGATGTTGTTGCCAGTAATGTCTGGTGAGAACCTGCCTTACAACAGGCCTACAAGCCCTCAGTCCAGCCTCTCCCAGCCTATTGCGGACAGTCTGAGCCCTAATGGAGGAATTGTGCATTCCTGGTGTAACTCAGGCAGTTGTTGCTGCCATCCTGTACTTGTCCCACAGGTGTGATGTTCAGATGTACCGATCCTGTGCAGGTGTTGTTACGCGTGGTCTGCCACTGCGAGGATGATCAGCTATCCGTGCTGTCTCCCTGTAGCTCTGTCTTAGGCGTCTTACAGTACGGACATAGCAATTTATTGCCCTGGCCACATCTGCAGTCATCATGCCTCCTTGCAGCATGCCTAAGGCACATTCACGCAGATGAGCAGGGACCCTGGGCATCTTTCTTTTGGTGTTTTTCAGAGTCAGTAGAAAGGCCTCTTAAGTGTCCTAAGTTTTCATAACTGTGACCTTAATTGCCTACCGTCTGTAAGCTGTGGTCGTTAAGCTGTGTCTTAACGACTATTCCACAAGGTGCATGTTCATTAATTGTTTATGGTTCTTTGAACAAGCATGGGAAGCAGTATTTAAACCCTTTACAATGAAGATCTGTGAAGTTATTTGGATTTTTACAAATTATCTTTGAAAGACAGGGTCCTGAAAAAGAGACATTTCTTTTTTTGCTGAGTTTATGTGTTTGCTTCCCCGAGCATTTGGAAATTGCGAAGGCCCTCGGCGCCAAAACAGTGAAAAAGAATGGCCCTTTTCCTCTCACGGCTAACCACATCGAGTCCGGTAGCTAGCATGTACACTACCATTCAAAAGTTTGGGGTCACTTAGAAATGTCATTGTTTTTTACAATGCCAGCATCCCGGAGTCGCCTCTTCACTGTGGTGTTTTGCAGGTACTGTTTAATGAAGCTGCCAGTTGAGGACTTGTGATGCATCTGTTTCTCAAACTAGACACTCTAATGTACTTGTCCTCTTGCTCAGTTGTGCACCGGGGCCTCCCACTCCTCTTTCTATTCTGGTTAGTGCCAGTTTGCGCTGTTCTGTGAAGGGAGTAGTACACAGCATTGTAAGAGATCTTCAGTTTTTTGGCAATTTCTCGCATGGAATAGCCTTCATTTCTCAGCACAAGAATAGACTGACTCGTTTCAGAAGAAAGTATTTGTTTCTGGACATTTTGAGCCTGTAATCAAACCCACAACTGCTGATGCTCCAGATACTCAACTAGACTAAAGAAGGCATGTTTTATTGTTTCTTTAATCAGGACAACAGTTTTCAGCTGTGCTAGCATAATTGCGAAAGGGTTTTGTAATGATCAATTAGCCCTTTAAAATTATAAACTTGGATTAGCTAACACAACGTGTCATTGGAACACAGGAGTGATGTTTGCTGATAATGGGCCTCTGTACTCCTACGTAGATATTCCATAAAAAAATCTGCCGTTTCCAGCTACAATAGTTATTTACAACATTAACAATATCTAGATGGCATTTCTGATAAATTTGATGTTATTTTAATGGACAAAACATTTGCTTTTCTTTTAAAAACATGGACATTTCTAAGTGACCCCAAACTTTTGAACAGTAGTGTACGTCTCAAACTACAACTTCCATGTGTCCCATGGGATTGTTGGTTTAAACACATGAGGCAAGAGCTGCTCTGGTGGAGGTAGGGATATTGTAGAAAGACTTTCAGCCATCCTCGTTTGACAAATGTTCTGTGAATCAAAGCTAATTGAAGCTTATGCTTGTCTCAATGAATAGCATAACCGAAATACAACAGATATAGAACTACCATATTAGCTCTGCATAAACCAATTAGACTGTCCAATCAATGATACCAATCATGAATGACAATCAGTGATGAACTCTATCTCTCTCTCTCTCTCTCTCTCTCTTTCTTTCTTTCTTTCTTGTTCCTTATCACTGTTTATGATCACCAGGTCTGCTCCTCTCTCCTCTCTGCTCTCCATCAAGGTTTTAGTCCCAGTAGACAGGAAGTACTAACTGGACTCAAACTTCTGCTAGCCTTTAGGACTCGTTTGTTCTACAATATGATTAACATACATTTCCATCAACTTATCATGATGAACATTTAACGAAAGAATAAAGACACACTATATCCTTCCTGTTTGGCCCTGTCCGGGGGTGTCCTCAGATGGGGCCACAGTGTCTCCTGACCCCTCCTGTCTCAGCCTCCAGTATTTATGCTGCAGTAGTTTATGTATCGGGGGCTAGGGTCAGTTTGTTGTATCTGGAGTACTTCTCCTGTCCTATTCGGTGTCCTGTGTGAATTTAGGACCATGCCTCAGGACTACCTGACATGATGACTCCTTGCTGTCCCCAGTCCACCTGGCCGTGCTGCTGCTCCAGTTTCAACTGTTCTGCCTTATTATTATTGGACCATGCTGGTCATTTATGAACATTTGAACATCTTGGCCATGTTCTGTTATAATCTCCACCCGGGACAGCCAGAAGAGGACTGGCCACCCCACATAGCCTGGTTCCTCTCTAGGTTTCTTCCTAGGTTTTGGCCTTTCTACGGAGTTTTTCCTAGCCACCGTGCTTCTACACCTGCATTGCTTGCTGTTTGAGGTTTTAGGCTGGGTTTCTGTAGAGCACTTTGAGATATCAGCTGATGTACGAAGAGCTATATAAATAAATTTGATTTGATTTGATTTGATACAGAGTGCATGAGATAAATGTATTACTGTAGGTTTACTTAGTGAGATTGGTAAGCCGCTAATAAAGTCTCTCTCAGTCTGTATCTGGTCTTTCTCTTTAGTCAGGTTGTTGTATCTGATCTCTAGCTGGTCTCTCTCTTTAGTCAGGTTGTTGTATCTGGTCTGTAGCTGGTCTCTCTTTAGTCAGGTTGTTGTATCTGGTCTGTAGCTGATCACTCTTTAGTCAGGTTGTTGTATCTGATCTCTAGCTGGTCTCTCTCTTTAGTCAGGTTGTTGTATCTGGTCTGTAGCTGGTGTCTTTCTGCAGAGTTTTTTAAGACAACTAATAAGGACTACTGAAGCTGAATGATAAGAACTATATCTACACTGAACATAAATATAAATGTAAAACATGTAAAGTGTTGGTCCCATGTTTCATGAGGTTAAATAAAAAAATCCCATAAATGTTCCATACGCACAAAACGCTTATTTCTGTCAAATTTTGTTTACATCCCTGTTAGTCAGCATTGCCAAGATAATCCATCCACCTTTCAGGTGTGGCAAATCAAGAATTTGATTAAATAGCATGATCATTACACAGGTGCACCTCATGCTGGGGGCGGTAAAAGTTAGTTTTGAGAGAGCATGCAATTGGCATGCTAAATTCAGGAATGTCCACCAGAGCTGTTGCCAGAGAATTGAATGTTAATTTCTCTACCATAAGTATTTCTGTCTGTAATAAAACCCTCTTGTGGCTGAGCCTGGCTCCCCAGTGGGTGGGCTTGGTATACTGTCTATGAACATACTGCAGCAACTAGGAAGGATCTCTTCTCTGAGTTATCAGAATCTGTCGACATATATGAGACATGCTCTGTGTGTGTGTGTGTGTGTGTGTGTGTGTGTGTGTGTGTGTGTGTGTGTGTGTGTGTGTGTGTGTGTGTGTGTGTGTGTGTGTGTGTGTGTGTGTGTGTGTGTGCAATCTTACCTGAAGCAACAACTCCATCTCTTGTACTGGGCTTGAAGGCTCTTACGTTGGCATATAATTGGCCATCAATGTCTGTGTTCTTCATTGCATCAGGCTCATCGTTTTCATAGACTCCCTCTGACATCTTAACACACACGTGGTCAAATACAATAACTTCTACTTCTAACCTCAACTCTATTGTACGTCTGTAGCTGTGTCTTCTCCCTGCACTGTCCTGCATCTGTGTGACTCACTGTAGTGACACTATGTTTTTAACAGACAACCACAGTGGAGGGGAAACTGTCAAATCAACACCACGCTTCCACCAGCCTTAGTTTGTAATCTAAACATGTTTCCCATAGTGCTCATTATGTGATATTATGATTAAACTTGTTAGGTTCTAAATATCAGAGTAAGAACTCAACGGACTCTATGAAAGCTTCGACCAACTTTATTCACCCCAAAGGATGGAACAGCTGAACAGACAAAGACATATTTCCACCAGTGGTAATATACATACCCCAATTTGGTTGGAGTCTCCTCCTTCTCTCTAACTTCACATCTTTATTGCTAGGCAGGAAGTTAAGTGATACGGGCAATAAACTGTTCCTTCTGCCTTAAGGTGATCTGACCTGACCTCAACCCCCTTCCTCACAAATCCACAGCTCTCCACCCTTATCAGTGCCTGCCAACTTGATGTGATTGTTTTCCCTGCACTCAGTACATTCCAAGCTTAATTGCATCCTCCATATACATTCCACCTACAGATATTGCTCCCCTCATGTCTCTAGAATAACTAATGATTAATCATATTTAAAGTTCAGAAATCCAAGCCCATCAAACTGAAGTGATAATATACTCCATGATATGACTCTATATGTGATGTATGTGTGACTCATATATGATGTATGTGTGAATTCACAGGGTCACAATTTGTGATGTGTTAAACTAAATTGGGATCCTGTTAATTGACATATACACTACATATATCCTGACTGAGTTTACAGCACCCCCAGCCTTCAAATGGAAAGCACATTATGGCTCTCACTCTGTGACTGGTGGTGTAGGGGGGAGTTGTCCCTCAAATCTGATCTTGGGGTCAGTTTTGCATTTCCACCACAAATGGTTAAGGTTAGGATCAAGTGGGAGAGGGGTGGGGTTGCTGATCCCAGATCTGTACCACCGATGACCATATAGTTTTTTTTTTTCTATCTATGCTTTCTGTGAGATTTAGGATAAATGATATTCAGAATGAAACTCTGGCGGTCAACTTGGTTTAGGGGTGAATTTCACCAAAAGCAGTAATTCTGACAAAATCTTCATAGTTTCAGTTTGACAGATTTAATAGAATAGAAAAAGAAAAAGCCTCCACACGTTTTATGACAAAAAGTTCATATTTCCACCCTGTCTTTCAGTACAACATAACATATACATACTGGTTACATCTTATGACACAACTCTCTCTGCACTGTTTCCACTGTTCCACATGACATCTACCTACATGAACTATTATACAACTCTACAGCTCTACTCTATTCCACAGGAGGAGAGAAAACATCACACAGACCATTAGATACAGGCACAGAGTCAAAGGTGGCCCTCTCGTGGTCATAGTACTAACTACAGGTAGAGATGTAGTGTTGGTGACAGAGACCTGGGTGGATGTAGTACTAACTACAGGTACAGCTGTAGTGTTGGTGACAGAGACCTGGGTGGATGTAGTACTAACTACAGGTACAGCTGTAGTGTTGGTGACAGAGACCTGGGTGGATGTAGCACTAACTACAGGTACAGCTGTAGTGTTGGTGACAGAGACCTGGGTGGATGTAGTACTAACTACAGGTACAGCTGTAGTGTTGGTGACAGAGACCTGGGTGGATGTAGTACTAACTACACCTACATCTGTATTGTTGGTGACAGAGTCCTGGGTGGATGTAGCACTAACTACAGGTACAGCTGTAGTGTTGGTGACAGAGACCTGGGTGGATGTAGTACTAACTACAGGTACAGCTGTAGTGTTGGTGACATAGACCTGGGTGGATGTAGTACTAACTACAGGTACAGCTGTAGTGTTGGTGACAGAAACCTGGGTGGATGTAGTACTAACTACAGGTACAGCTGTAGTGTTGGTGACAGAGACATAGGTGGATGTAGTACTAACTACAATAGGATCCTGTGGTAATAATGATGGACTTTGACTTAAGATGCTTTTGGGAAACCGGCCCTGGGATGTAGAGCTCACAACCACTCCCACGTTGTCTGCACTGTCCACTACCACCGGCTCTGCCTTCTTTGAACCGCAGGTGGCACTGTAGACCACCCGGGTCACATTCTTGGCCCTGGGGCTCACCTCTGTAGAAGTGTTGAGGGCCCCGTTGCCCTGGCATAGGGTGACTAAAACGATGCGCGTCTCTTTGACATCTTCGTTTAGGTTGGCAGAGAGCTGCCAGTTTGAGGAGCTCCATGCTAATGGTATGTCGGAGGAGACCACTGAGGTACAATAACAGCTGGAGACTGCATCCAAGATGTCCGCCCGTTGGTATCAAGGTAATCATGTTCGCATAATCAGATTCATGGACGTCTATATCCCGGGTGCATCCGGTTTACACAGCCAACATCACATGTGCAGTAACACTAAGTGCACAGGGAATAGTGTTAGCAGCAACATTGTCATTAAGTCATCCAAAAACATGCCAGACATTGGATGAATATAAAATGTTTTTAAAAAATCAGCCTCAACAACAAATATTTCAATATTTCAATGGATGTTTTGTGCACGAATGTGATGACTTAAGTGTCTTATTTGGAATTTTCTCATTTGGATTCTCAATGTGGCAGTGTTTGGAAAATTGTCTTTCTGGGCCGAGCCTCCGTTAAACTGCAGTAAGAAAACCTTCAAAACCATCCATCTTCCTCTGTAGCTGGCCTCTCTTTAGTCAACTTGTTGTAGCTTGTCTGTAGGTGGTCTCTCTCATTAGTCATGGTGTTATAACTTATTTGTAGCTTGTATCTCTCTTCAGTTAAGTTGTTGTAACTGGTCTGTAGCTGGTCTCTCTCCTCAGGCAGGTTGTTGTAGCTGGTCTGTGTCTAATCTCCTACTTCAGTCAGGTTGTTCTAGCTTGTCTGTAGTTGGTCTCTTTCCTCAGTAAAGGTGTTTTTAACTGGCTTGTAGCTGGCCTTTCTGCAGATGTGTCATGTTGCTGATCTCACTGTTCCCCCCAGTGTGTCTGCACTGTTGTAGATATCCACAATCCTCTCCTCCATCTCACTTCTGTCAAACTTTATTGGTCATATCTGGATTGGTATAGATGGACTCACACATTTAAAAAAAAAAAATCTGATTCTAGCTACAGTGCCTTAAAGCAGAGTTTCTCAAACTCGGTCCTGGTGCCCCCCTTTGGCTAACGTTTTGGTCGTTGCCCTAGAACTACACAGCTGATTCAAATAACCAACTCATCATCAACATGTCCTGGCTGGTTATACAGTAACATGTCCTGGCTGGTTATACAGTAACATGTCCTGTCTGGTTATACAGTAACATGTACTGGCTGGTTATACAGTAACATGTCCTGGCTGGTTATACAGTAACATGTCCTGGCTGGTTATACAGTAACATGTCCTGGCTGGTTATACAGTAACATGTCCTGGCTGGTTATACAGTAACATGTCCTGGCTGGTTATACAGTAACATGTCATAGTTGGTTATACAGTAACATGTCCTGTCTGGTTATACAGTAACATGTCCTGGCTGGTTATACAGTAACATGTCCTGGCTGGTTATACAGTAACATGTCCTGGCTGGTTATGGTAACATGTCCTGGCTGGTTATACAGTAACATGTCCTGGCTGGTTATACAGTAACATGTCATAGCTGGTTATACAGTAACATGTCCTGGCTGGTTATACAGTAACATGTCCTGGCTGGTTATACAGTACCATGTCCTGTCTGGTTGTACAGTAACATGCACTGGCTGGTTATACAGTAACACGATCACCGAGAGTGAATGCACATTTCACATCAGTTCAGATCAGAGCAACTGCATTTCACATCAGAACAGAGCGCAGAGTTCCTCATGTGCACATTTCTTGATATTCTTTGCTAGTTGATGAGTTATTAGCCCAGTTATTGTAAGGTCTGCTTTCCAGCTCACACTGTCAAACACTTAGATCCCCTGAACGCAGCTCACTCTCCAGATCCCAATCACCTGAATTCTGATCACCTGTTCACACACCTGTATGTCATTTTCACACACTATTTAGTTCAGTTCTTTGCTCCCCATCACTGTGAGGTGTTGTTTATTTTGTGACACTTCTTTCGGTGTGCTGGTTTTCCCATGAGTAGCTCCTCCCGTGAATGATCGTTTTTGCCTATTCCCTGCCTGTACTTTAGCCTGTTGGATTTCCTGTGTGTATGACCTTCTGCCTGCCCCTGGACCCAGCTACCTGCCTCCTCCTGTTTTTGACCTTCAGCCTGCCCCTGGACCCAGCTACCTGCCTCCTCCTGTGTATGACCTTCTGCCTGCCCCTGGACCCAGCTACCTGCCTCCTCCTGTGTATGACCTCCTGCCTGCCCCTGGACCCAGCTACCTGCCTCCTCCTGTGGTCCTTTGCAATAAACACCTGCTGCGCCCTGCGCTTGAAACCAACACTCTGTCTCCCCTCTTGTTCATTACATGTATACTTCAGTGTAGGTCAGTAACGGGAGTTATTGCTTCCTACAAGAGCACACAAAGTGTAGGCTCCATTTCAAACTGTCTTTGAAAAACCAGTCAGGTAAAAAAGCTTATGTCTTAATTAAAGGGACGATGGTGAATTTTTTAAGACAGGTTTGAATATGTAAATAAGCCAATAGGCAGAGGGGTAGCCTACATTGTCTGATTCGCTGTAAGGTTAAAATAATTAATTTGGTGTCTTGCATAATACAACACAATGCCATTTACAGTCACCTATTTGGCCCATGGTGTAACAGACCAAATAAAAAATGAGTAAGTAGTATGATTAGAACACAGTAGTTTTAGTAAGTAGTAGCAAGACAAATGTCAGACACAAACTATGTGGTTTGTCTTTGAGGCAGGTTGACAAATATAAAATAGTGCAATAATTTTAGGATATATTTTTGCCATTGAACTTTTCTAAATTGAACTGATCAAGGGACAAAGTGGAAGAAAACTATACTTACATAAAAACATTTGCAGATTGTGCAATGTCCTCAAACAATAGCATGGGATTCTTTCACTGTAATAGCTACGGTATTGGTATCAAACACAAACATATGGAAACCACATGTTTGACTCCGTTCCATGAATTCCATTCCAACCATTACAATGAGCCCATCCTCCTTTTTCTCCTCCCACCAGCCATCACTGATTTTCAGACATGAAGGTCTGCATGACTTTGTGCACATACAGTGGGGAGAACAAGTATTTGATACACATGTAGAGATCTGTAATTTATATCATAGGTATACTCCTGTTCAGCCTGTACATTAATGATCTGCCTTCTGTCTGTACTGGGTCTGAAGTTCAAATGTATGCAGATGATACAGTGATATATGTGCATGCAAAGAGCAAACAACAAGCTGCACAAGAACTCACTACTGTAATGGTCCAGGTTACAAAGTGGCTCAGTGACTCGTGTTTGCATCTCAATGTGAAAAAAACTGTTTGCATGTTCTTCACAAAGAGGGCAACAGATGCTACTGAGCCAGATGTCTATGTGTCAGGGAGAAGCTCCAGGTGGTATCCGATTTTAAGTACCTTGGCATCATACTTGATTCCAACCTCTCTTTTAAAAAGCATGTGAAAAAGGTAATTCAAATAACCAAATTCAACCTAGCTAATTTCCGATTTATACGAAATTGTTTGACTACAGAGGTAGCAAAACTGTACTTCAATTCTATGATACCCCCACTTAACATACTGCTTGACTAGTTGGGCCCAAGCTTGCTGTACAACATTAAAACCTATTCAGTCTGTCTACAAACAGGCTCTCAAAGTGCTTGATAGGAAGCCCAATAGCCATCATCATTGTCACATCCTTAGAAAGCATGAGCTCTTGAGTTGGGAAAATCTTGTGCAATACACCGACGCATGTCTTGTATTCAAGATCCTTAATGGCCTGGCTCCCCCTCCACTCAATATTTTTGTTAAACGGAAAACCCAGACATATGGCAGCAGATCCACAAGGTCTGCCATGAGAGGTGACTGTATAGTTCCCCTAAGGAAAAGCACCTTTAGTAAATCAGCATTCTCTGTGAGAGCTTCCCATGTCTGGAATACACTGCCATCAGACACACATAACTGCACCACATATCACACTTTCACAAAATGCTTGAAGACCTGGCTAAAGGTCAATCAGATTTGTGAACATGGTCCCTAGCTGTGTGTTGCCGCTTTCCATGTTGTCTGTTGTCTGTAGCTTGTGAGGTGTGGAAACACTTTGTTGCTTTTATGAATTTTGTTTTGCTGCTTTTTGTTCTATGTTGCTCTGTCTGTATGCTATGTCTTGCTTGTCCTATGTTGCTATGTATTGCTTGTTCTATGGTGCTATTGTCTATATTGTAATTGTTTTTAATAACCTGCCCAGGGACTGCGGTTGAAAATTATTTTTTATTGAAACGTTGATTAATGTGCACTGTCCCTGTAAAAATAAAATAAACTAAACTAAACTAAACTTCAACTGTGAGAGACGGAATCTAAAACAAAAATCCAGAAAATCACATTGTATGATTTTTAAGTAATTAATTTGCATTTTATTGCATGACATAAGTATTTGATCACCTACCAACTAGTAAGAATTCCGGCTCTCACAGACCTGTTAGTTTTTTAAGAAGCCCCCTGTTCTCCACTCATTACCTTTATTAACTGCACCTGTTTGAACTCGTTACCTGTATAAAAGACACCTGTCCACACACTCAATCAAACAGACTCCGACCTCTCCACAATGGCCAAGACCAGAGAGCTGTGTAAGGACCTCAGGGATAAAAGGTCTCAGGGATAGACCTGCACAAGGCTGGGATGGGCTACAGGACAATAGGCAAGCAGCTTGGTGAGAAGGCAACAACTGTTGGCACAATTATTAGAAAATGGAAGAAGGTCAAGATGACGGGCAATCACCCTCGGTCTGGGGCTCCATGCAAGATCTCACCTCGTAGGGCATCAATGATCATGAGGAAAGTGAGGATCAGCCCAGAACTACACAGCAGGACCTGGTCAATGACCTGAAGAGAGCTGGGACCACAGTCTCAAAGAAAAACATTAGTAACACACTACGCCGTCATGGATTAAAATCCTGCAGCGCATGCAAGGTCCCTCTGCTCAAGCCAGCGCATGTCCAGGCCCATCTGAAGTTTGCCAATGACCATCTGGATGATTCAGAGGAGGAATGGGACAAGGTCATGTGGTCTGATGAGACAAAAATAGAGCTTTTTGGTCTAAACTTCACTCGCCGTGTTTGGAGGAAGAAGAAGGATGAGTACAACCCCAAGAACACCATCCCAACCGTGAAGCATGGAGGTGGAAACATCATTCTTTGGGGATGCTTTTCTGCAAAGGAGACAGGACGACTGCACCGTATTAAGGGGAGGATGGATGGGGCCATGTATCGCGAGATCTTGGCCAACAACCTCCTTCCCTCAGTAAGAGCATTGAAGATGGGTCATGGCTGGGTCTTCCAGCATGACCCGAAACACACAGCCAGGACAGCTAAGGAGTGGCTCTGTAAGAAGCATCTCAAGGTCCTGGAGTGGTCTAACCAGTCTCCAGACCTGAACCCAATAGAACATCTTTGGAGGGAGCTGAAAGTCCGTATTGCCCAGCGACAGCCCCGAAATGTGAAGGATCTGGAGAAGGTCTGTATGGAGTGGGCCAAAATCCCTGCTGCAGTGTGTGCAAACCTGGTCAAGAATGTATGATCTCTGTAATTGCAAACAAAGGTTTCTGTACCAAATATTAAGTTGTGATTTTCTGATGTATCAAATACTTATGTCATGCAATAAAATGCAAATGAATTAAAATCATACAATGTGATTTTCTGGATTTTTGTTTTAGATTCCGTCTCTCACAGTTGAAGTGTACCGATGATAAAAATTAAAGACCTCTACATGCTTTGTCAGTAGGGAAAACCTGCAAAATTGGCAGTGTATCAAATACTTGTTCTCCCCACTGTATGTGGTGCTTCAGTGTGGGAACATGGTTTGTAGTCATGTCTCCTTGTAAAGTCAGATCTCTGATCAGGTTAAGTAGATTTTATCAGACAGTCTGCAAACACAAGTCCTGAAACTGAACAATACAAAACTACCTCTGTTGCATGAATGAATCAGTTAGCAAACAATGTGAAAAAGAAATCAATGAGTTAATAAAGCTGCATACAAACATGGTTTGTTGAGTAAGGCAGCTCCAAACTGCAGGTGTTTCAGTCTAGCTCAGAGTTTAATGTGGTGGTCGGGCAGCCAGCGAAATTAACTGTTTCGCTACCAGACAAGGCTCTGCTGATAGCCACGTGTAGTAGTGGAAAGGTGTTGGGACTGCTGTTGGGACTCTGCTGTTGGGACAGCTTTATGTAGGCCCTAACAATTTGTATGCACCGTTTGTCACAGTTATAGTCCAACTAATGTATTGTTTAGTGTTTTGTAGTGGTTTCGCTGGAGTTTGAATTAGATTTTTCCCCAACAAGATTTACATTGCAAAATCACCACTGATGTTGACTATGACTATGACGTTACTTTAGCTAATATGGTGACAACGATGTCGGCTGTGTGTACCGGTTATGATATGGTTTGCTTGGAAAGTAACGTCATAGTTGATCAGCTGATGTGATTTGCATTGAAGTCCACACTCGAAGGGAAATGGTGAGAGGAGGAGAGCGCATAGTTGCGAGAAGGAATACAAAGTGGCTGCTATGAAAGTGAACTGTGTTAACACGTGGTCAGGGTTGTATTAATTTCATTCTGAAAAATGTTTCTTAAACGGAAGCAAATACAGTGGGGAAAAAAAGTATTTAGTCAGCCAGCAATTGTGCAAGTTCTCCCACTTAAAAAGATGAGAGGCCTGTAATTTTCATCATAGGTACACTTCAACTCTGACAGATAAAAATGAGAAAAAAAATTCCAGAAAATCACATTGTAGGATTTTTAATTAATTAATTTGCAAATGATGGTGGAAAATAAGTATTTGGTCAATAACAAAAGTTTATCTCAATACTTTGTTATATACCCTTTGTTGGCAATGACAGAGGTCAAATGTTTTCTGTAAGTCTTCACAAGGTTTTCACACACTGTTGCTGGTATTTTGGCCCATTCCTCCATGCATATCTCCTCTAGAGCAGTGATGTTTTGGGGCTGTTGCTGGGCACCACAGACTTTATACTCCCTCCAAAGATTTTCTATGGGGTTGAGATCTGGAGACTGGCTAGGCCACTCCAGGACCTTGAAATGCTTCTTACGAAGCCACTCCTTCGTTGCCCAGGCAGTGTGTTTGGGATCATTGTCATGCTGAAAGACCCAGCCACGTTTCATCTTCAATGCCCTTGCTGATGGAAGGTTTTCACTCAAAATCTCACGATACATGGCCCCATTCATTCTTTCCTTTACACGGATCAGTCGTCCTGGTCCCTTTGCAGAAAAACAGCCCCAAAGCATGATGTTTCCACCCCCATGCTTCACAGTAGGTATGGTGTTCTTTGGATGCAACTCAGCATTCTTTGTCCTCCAAACACTGCGAGTTGAGTTTTTACCAAAAAGTAATATTTTGGTTTCATCTGACCATATGACATTCTCCCAATCTTCTTCTGGATCATCCAAATGCTCTCTAGCTAACTTCAGACAGGCCTGGACATGTACTGGCTTAAGCAGGGGGACACGTCTGGCACCTCAGGATGTTGAGAGTGACTTGTAGAACACACAGCATCCCAAAACTTGCAGCAACCATCCTGTAGTCTTCTACCTGAATCCTCAGGTCCTGAGGAGATACACACTGATGTGAGAACACACACACACATACCCACACACACATGTGTGCACACACACAATCACATGCACATGCGCACACACACACACACACACATATAAGAGGGTGAAAACCAAACACATAACCACACACACACAGTTTCTCACAACTGTTTGATGATATCAAGTCTACCAATCTATTCTTAAAAATGCTAACTTATAAATGCCTCATCAGCTTAATTCAACAGTTGTACCCCATCGGAACCCAAAATATAAGATTTAGTTTTTAATTAATTGTTTGTAAATAACGTTATTGTAAATAAACTGTATGTAAACCTCAAAACACGGATAAAACTATAATGTTGATGGATGATCCGTTGATGCATCCATAGCTCTGTCTATGAATTTAACAGTGGTTACATTTCTCCAGCACCATTCCTCAGACTTTTACAAAATCAGTGGTGGGGTGACCGCTATGTTTAGGTTGAACAGCAGATTGCCTTCATAATAACACTGAATAGTCTTAAAACATACTGTCATGATCGTCAGGGCGTGACACGCGTCATGCGTTGCAACAATTTTGGCAGATCATTTTAGAAAGAAAGGGTCCAGATTGTCTAGTCCGGCTGATTTGTAGAGGTCCATATTTTGCAGCTCTTTCAGAACATCAGCTGACTGGATTTGGGAGAAGGAGAAATGGGGAAGGCTTGGGCGAGTTGCTGTGGGGGGTGCAGTGCTCTTGACCGGGGTAGGGGTAGCCAAGTGGAAAGCATGGCCAGCCGTAGAAAAATGCATGTTGAAATTCTCAATTGTAGTGGATTTATCTGTAGTGACAGTGTTTCCTATCCTCAGCGCAGTGGGCAGCTGGGAGGAGGTGTTCTTATTCTCCGTGGACTTTACAGTGTCCCAGAACTTTTTTGAGTTTGTGTTGCAGGAGGCAAATTTCTGCTTGAAAAAGCTAGCCTTGGCTTTTCTAACTGCCTGTGTATTGGTTTCTAGCTTCCCTGAAAAGTTGTATATCACTGGGGCTGTTTGATGCTAATGCAGAACACCATAGGATGTTTTTGTGTTGGTTAAGGGCAGTCAGGTCTGGAGAGAACCAAGGGCTATATCTATTCCTGGTTCTAAATTTCTTGAATAGGGCATGCTTATTTAAGATGGTGAGGAAGGCATTTAAAAAAATAATCAGGCATCCTCTACTGACGGGACGAGATCAATACCCTTCCAGGATACCCCGGCCAGGTCGATTAGAAAGGCCTGCTCGCTGAAGTGTTTCAGGGAGCGTTTGACAGTGATGAGTGGGGGTCGTTTGACCGCTGACCCATTACGGATGCAGGAAATGAGGCAGTGATCGCTGAGATCTTGGTTGAAGACAGCAGAGGTGTATTTAGAGGGCAAGTTGGTTAGGATGATATCTATGAGGGTGCCCGTGTTTACGGCTTTGGAGAGGTACCTGGTAGGTTCATTGATAATTTGTGTGAGATTGAGTGCATCAAGCTTAGATTGTAGGAGGGCCGGGGTGTTCCAGTTTAGGTCGCCTAGCAGCACGAGCTCTGAAGATAGATGGGGGGCAATCAGTTCACAAATGGTGTCCAGAGCACAGCTGGGGGCAGAGGGTGGTCTATAGCAGGGGGCAATGGTGAGAGACTTGTTTTTAGAGAGGTGGCTTTTTAAAAGTAGAAGTTGAAATTGTTTGGGTACAGACCTGGATAGTAGGACACCGCTCTGCAGGCTCTCTTTTAGATTGCAACACCGCCCCCTTTGGCCGTTCTATCTTGTCTGAAAATGTTGTAGTTTGGATGGAGATTTCAGAATTTTTGGTGGTCTTCCTAAGCCAGGATTCAAACATGGCTAGATCATCCGGGTTGGCAGAGTGTGCTAAAGCAGTGTTTTACTCAAACTTAGGGAGGAGGCTTCTAATGTTAACATGCATGAAACCAAGGCTATTACGGTTACAGAAGTGATCAAAAGAGAGCGCCTGGAGAATAGGAGTGGAGCTAGGTACTGCAGGGCCTGGATTCCCCTCTACATCACCAGAGGAACAGAGGAGGAGTACGATAAGGGTACGGCTAAAAGCTATGAGAATTGGTCGTCTAGAACGTCTGGAACAGAGAGTAAAAGGAGGTTTCTGGGGGCGATAAAATAGCTTCAAGGTATAATGTACAGACAAAGGCATGGCAGGATGTGAATACAGTCGAGGTAAACCTAGGTATTGAGTGATGATGAGAGAGATATTGTCTTTAGAAACATCATTGGAACCAGGTGATGTCATCGCATGTGTGGGTGGTGGAACTAAAAGGTTGGAGAAGGTATAATGAGCAGGACTAGAGGCTCTACAGTGAAATAAGCCAATAAACACCAGAACCAGAAGAGCAATGGACAAGGCATATTGACATTAAGGAGAGGCATGCTTAGTCGAGTGATCATAAGGGTCCAGTGAGTAGTGAGGTTGGTTGGGGTCACGGCGATTCAGACAGCTAGCTAGGCCATCGGTAGCAAGCTAGCATAGGATGGAGGTAAGTTTTTAGCCACCTCATGCGTTTCCGTCGGTAGATTAGTGGGGTTCCGTGTGGTAGAGGGGATCAATCCAATTGGTAAAATAGATATAGTTATAGTGACCCAAGAAAAATTGTCCAATAGACCTATTCAGATAGCAGCCGATAAGACAGCTAATGATTAGCGGGCCGCAGATGGGCGTTCAGGAACCGTCGCGACGGAGGGGCCAGTTGGATAACTCCCTCGGGCAGATAACGTCGGTAGTCCAGTCTTGAAGGCTCGGTGGGGCTCCGCATCGGCAGTAAAACGGGTCCGGATAGGTGATTGTAGCCCAGGGGTGGCTGATGGAACTCTTCAGCTGGCTAGCTCCGGACAAATTGATGTTTGCTCCGGAATCGACGTAAGCCAATAGTCACACAGATAGCAGCTAGCTAGCTGAAAGATCCAGGTGTAAATGTCCAGAGTTTTCGGTTGAAATCCGGGGATATGGAGAGAAAAATAGGTCCGGTATGATCTGGTCTGAGTCGCGTTGTACAAAACTGGCAATAGCTTTTCAAGCTAAAGGATAGCTGATGGCCACCACTGTGGTTAGCTGAATGCTAACGTTAGCCAGTAAACTGGCTAGCTTCTGGTTAGCTTCTGGACAGTTTCTGGTTAGCTTCTGGCTAGCTTCTATTGTGAATTTCAGATTTGAGGTAAATACATTTTTATTTTTAATTGGTGAGGCGGGTTGCAGGAGAGTGTTTTGAAGTTGATTTTTTGGAAAAGAAAATATATAAAACATATGCGAAGAAAGATGCAAATATATATACAGTTGAGTAGTCATCCATCTTAACTACTCTTAACTAACTGTATGATTACCTTTCTAACTGTCTCCTAATGGTAATATCTACTGTATGATTACCTTTCTAACTGTCTCCTAATGGTAATATATACTGTATGAGTACCTTTCTAACTGTCTCCTAATGGTAATATCTACTGTATGATTACCTTTCTAACTGTCTCCTAATGGTAATATATACTGTATGAGTACATTTCTAACTGTCTCCTAATGGTAATATCTACTGTATGATTACCTTTCTAACTGACTCCAAATGGTAATATCTACTGTATGATTAACTTTCTAACTGACTCCTAATGGTAATATCTACTGTACCTTTCTAACTGTCTCCTAATGGTAATATCTACTGTATGATTACCTGTTCTGTAATATCTACTGTATGTCTCCTAATGGTAATATCTACTGTATGATTACCTTTCTAACGGACTCCTAATGGTAATATCTACTGTATGATTACCTTTCTAACTGACTCCTAATGGCAATATCTACTGTCAGAGCCTGATTACCGTTTTCTAACTGACGGATCCTAATGCCAGTAATACTTCTGAACACCAGACGGGCTGC
Organism: Oncorhynchus nerka; assembly: GCF_034236695.1. Classification (NCBI taxonomy): domain Eukaryota; kingdom Metazoa; phylum Chordata; class Actinopteri; order Salmoniformes; family Salmonidae; genus Oncorhynchus; species Oncorhynchus nerka. The sequence goes on along the minus strand of NW_027039830.1, from coordinate 27,400 downwards.
GGCGTTCTGGATGAGTTGTAGGGGTTTAATGGCACAGGCAGGATTACCAGTAATCCAGACGGGAGATTCTGGATTGACTGTCTCCTCTGCGGATGGTAATGAACCTACAGGAACGGGCCACCGCCTTGATGTTAGTTGAGAACGACAGGGTGTTGTCCAGGATCACGACTACCTTTCGTGATAACTGACTCCTAATGGTAATATCTATGTCTGCCAGTATGATTACCTTTCTAACTGACTGACAGAGCCAAGTGAATGGAATAAGGGCCTAGAACAGATCAGTGGTACGTGGTGTATGACTACCTGGTAGGAGCGACCTTCTAACTGACTCTGATGGTAATATCTACTAATGGTCTCCTAATAATATCTAATGGTAATATCTACTGTATGATTACCTTTCTAACTGACTCTAATGGTAATATCTACTGTATGATTACCTTTCTGACTGTCCTAATGGTAATATCTACTGTATGATTCTAACTGTACTGACTTGTAGTCAGATCAAATCAACATTTATTTGTCACATACACATGGTTAGTAATATCAGATGTTAATGTGAGCATAGCGAAATGCTTGTGCTTCTAGTTCCGACAATGCAGTAATAACCAACGAGTAATCTAACCTAACAATTCCAAAACTACTACCTTATACACACAAGTGTAAAGGGATAAAGAATATGTACATAAAGATATATGAATGAGTGATGGTACAGAACGGCATAGGCAAGATGCAGTAGATGGTATCGAGTACAGTATATACATATGAGATGAGTAATATAGGGTATGTAAACAAAGTGGCATAGTTTAAAGTGGCTCGTGATACCTGTATTGCATAAAGATGCAGTAGATGATATAGAGTACAGCATTAACCTATATGAGATGAGTAATGTAGGGTATGTAAACATTATATTAAGTAGCATTGTTTAAAGTGGCTAGTGATATATTTTTCCATAAATTTCCATAAATTTCCATTATTAAAGTGGCTGGAGTTGAGTCAGTGTGTTGGCAGCAGCTACTCAATGTTAGTGGTGGCTGTTTAACAGTCTGATGGCCTTGTTTTTCAGTCTCTCGGTCCCTGCTTTGATGCTCCTGTACTGACCTCGCCTTCTGGACGATAGCGGGGTGAACAGGCAGTGGCTCGGGTGGTTGTTGTCCTTGATGATCTTAATGGTCTTCCTGTGACATCGGGTGGTGTAGGTGTCCTGGAGGGCAGGTAGTTTGCCTCGGTGATGCGTTGTGCAGACCTCACTACCCTCTGGAGAGCCTTACGGTTGTTGGCGGAGCAGTTGCCGTACCAGGCGGTGATACAGCCCGACAGGATGCTCTCGATTGTGCATCTGTAGAAGTTTGTGAGTGCTTTTGGTGACAAGCCGAATTTCTTCAGCCTCCTGAGGTTGAAGAGGCGCTGCAGCGCCTTCTTCACGACGCTGTCTGTATGGGTGGACCAATTCAGTTTGTCCGTGATGTGTACGCAGAGGAACTTAAAACTTACTACCCTCTCCACTACTGTCCCATTGATGTGGATAGGGGGTGTTCCCTCTGCTATTTCCTGAAGTCCACAATCATCTCCTTTGTTTTGTTGACGTTGAGTGTGAGGTTATTTTCCTGACACCACACTCCGGAGGCCCTCACCTCCTCCCTGTAGGCCGTCTCGTTTGTTGTTGGTAATCAAGCCTACCACTGTAGTATCGTCCACAAACTTGATGATTGAGTTGGAGGCGTGCATGGCCACGCAGTCGTGGGTGAACAGGGAGTACAGGAGAGGGCTCAGAACGCACCCTTGTGGGGCCCCAGTGTTGAGGATCAGCGGGGTGGAGATGTTGTTACCTACCTTCACCAGCTGGGGGCGGCCCGTCAGGAGTCCAGTACCCAGTTGCACAGGGCGGGTCGAGACCCAGGGTCTCGAGCTTGATGACGAGTTTGGAGGGTACTATGGTGTTAAATGCTAAGCTGTAGTCGATGAACAGCATTCTCACATAGGTATTCCTCTTGTCCAGATGGGTTAGGGCAGTGTGCAGTGTGGTTGCGATTGCGTCGTCTGTGGACCTATTTGGGCTGTAAGCAAATTGGAGTGGGTCTAGGGTGTCAGGTAGGGTGGAGGTGATATGGTACTTGACTAGTCTCTCAAAGCACTTCATGATGACGGAAGTGGTGGTCGTTTAGCTCAGTTACCTTAGTTTTCTTGGGAACAGGGACAATGGTGGCCCTCTTGAAGCATGTGGGAACAGCAGACTGGTATAGGGATTGATTGAATATGTCCGTAAACACACCAGCCAGCTGGTCTGCGCATGCTCTGAGGACGCGGCCGGGATGCTGTCTGGGTCTGCAGCCTTGCGAGGGTTAACACGTTTAAATGTTTTACTCACGTTGGCTGCAGTGAAGGAGAGTCCGCAGATTTTGGTTGTGGGCTGTGTCATTGGCACTGTATTGTCCTCAAAGCAGGCAAAAAGTTATTTAGTCTGTCTGGGAACAAGACATCCTGGTCCGCGACGGGGCTGGTTTTCTTTTTGTAATCCGTGATTGACTGTAGACCTCTGCTCTCTGCTCTCTGTCTGTGGTCCTATGCTAGAATGTTTTAAACTGGAAGTTATACATTGCAAGGCCTGTTTGTGTCATTGTTCACATTGTGTTTTGTGTTCTGTAGCCAGCCACCAATGGCCCTATAGGGGCCTTCTTTCTTTCTACACTGTCTGTTCTCTATCTATACTGACATCAGTGTGAAGAGTTATTAAGAAGTGTCTGTATGTGTTGTGTGTTGTGTGTGTGGATGCTTGTGTGCTCGTGTATGTGCCTCTTAGATCTACTCCTGTTTTGTGTTCAGGTCACACTATTTTATTGATCCAATCACATCCAATCAGGAAGCTAGTTCTCCTGCTGGGACATTGTTTCCTTGTTAGTTGACTTTCAGAGCCTTGAAAAGAATCACAGTGTTAGAATATGGCAAATCACATGACATGTTCCTAATGAAAACTATTAATACAAGCATTTTACAGAGTAAAGTCCCACTGGGCAGAGACGTCAATTCAATGTCAATTCTACATTGGTTCAGCGTAATTTTATTGAAATGATATTGATACAATCTTGATTCAACCAATGTGTACCCATTAAGGTATGTCTACACAGTCCTTTAATTAAATCTTAACATAACTATTCTTATTTTCTTTCTGCCTTTCTCTTAATTTTCTTCTTCATCTCAGTTTGTGTTTCTTCCATTCCTCACCTCCTATCAACCCTATTGGGAGAGAAGGTCCAAGGTCCCTCCCCTAGGATCTCCAGTGTGTTTTGAGACAGTCTGTAATACCATTATTTCACCTCCTTGGTGAATTCATCTCTCATTTTAACCACTAGGTGGAATCATCACTTAACCATTCAGGACCTTATCCAACTGAAGGGTTAAAGTTGATTTTGTGGGTCTTCTAAAGACCCCCACCATTGATTATGGTGTTACTAATTTGCTTTCGTGCCATTGTACTTTTATTCACTTTATAGCTGAGTATTGAGGTCTCTGTCTGTGTCTAGCTTTCTGCCAAAACCCGCCGCCCAGTGTCTGTGAGGAAAGGTGAGAAAAGGGACTGTGGGTGATAGCGAGACAGAGAGAGACACTGTCTGTTTTTCTCTAAAACAAGGGCAGCTTTGCATACTGCTGAGACAGGTTCTTAGGAACCTTGTGTTAAGAATAACTTTAGCTGCACATGCAGGTTTTGACATCGGAGATCGCACCATAAGGTCTGATCTCGGGTATATAAGATGCCGTCTTTCTTTTGTTCGGGGCAGAACTCAGGAGAGACATCAGTTGCATGTCTGATGTTTGATCTTTGACTTCTGTCTACGGCTGTATTCTAATTATATATGCACATTTTAAGTATTCCTTATCTGCTAAGTAAATAACGGAGCCCAGATAAGTGGAACCAACACAACCATTAACACAATAACTATGGGAAATAATAGCGAAAGGGGAGAGAGACTGTCTCTCTCTCTCTCTCTCTCTCTCTCTCTCTCTCTCTCTCTTCTGTTCCTCTATGCTGTTTATGATCACCAGGTCTGCTCCTCTCCCCCCACTCTTTCTCCCTCGCTCTCTCTTGCTCTCTCTCTCTCTCTCTCTCTCTCTCTCTCTCTCTCTCTCTCTCTCTCACCTGTTCCTCTATGCTGTTTATGATCACCAGGTCTGCTCCTCCTCCCTCCCTCCCTCCCTCCCTCCCCCTCCCTCCCTCCCTCCCCTCTCTCTCCCTCTCTCTCTCTCTTGCTCTCTCTTCCTCTCCCTCCTCTCTCTCTCTCTCTCTCTCTCTCTCTCCTGTTCCTCTGTGCTGTTTATGATCACCAGGTCTGCTCCTCTCTCTCTCTCTTCTCTCACCTCTCCCCTCCCTCTCCACCCCCTCTCTCTTATCTCACCTCTCCCCTCCCTCCCTCTCCTCTCTGCCCTCCCTTCTTCTGTCCTCTCACTCTCTCCTCTCTCTTTCTCTCTCTCTCTCTCCTCCCTCACTCTTCTCTCTCTCTCTCTCTCTCTCTCTCACTATTCTCTCTCTCTCATCCCTCTCTCTTCTCACTCCCTCTCTCTCTATCTCTCTCTCTCAACTGTTCCTCTATGCTGTTTATGATCACCAGTTCTGCTCCTCTCCTCCCCTCTCTCTCTCTTCTCTCTCACATCTCACCTCCCTCTCTCTCTCAACTCTCTCTCTCTTCTCTATCACCTCACTCCCTCCCTATCACCTATTCCTCTCTGCTGTTTATGATCACCAGGACTGCTTCTCTCTCTTCCCAGGTTTTCTTAGTATAGAGGAAGTACAACTGTAGTCAAAGTTTCTCCATCCCTTTTGAAAATGCTGCTCTGTTGTAGAGCAAAGGTTTACACATCGAGAAACATAGCCAGTATCTTCATACTCATTGATATATAATATAACCCATTGATATATAATTACTGTTTATTTTACTTATAATTTATCACAGATTATATCTCACCTATCACAAAAAGCTTTGCCTGAATATGGCCTTTCTCTTTAGTCAGGATGTTGTATCTGGTCTGTAACTGGTCTCTCTCCTCGGTCAGGTTGTTGAATCTGGTCTGTAACTGGTCTCTCTCTTCAGTCAGGTTGTTGAATCTGGTCTGTAACTGGTCTCTCTCTTCCGTCAGGTTGTTGTATCTGGTCTGTAACTGGTCTCTCTCTTTAGTCAGGTTGTTGTATCTGGTCTGTAACTGGTCTCTCTCTTTAGTCAAGTTGTTGTTTCTGGTCTGTATCTGATCTCTCTCTTCAGTCAGGTTGTTGTATCTGGTCTGTAGCTGGTCTCTCTCTTCAGTCAGGTTGTTGTATCTGGTCTGTAGCTGGTCTCTCTCTTCAGTCAGGTTGTTGAATCTGGTCTGTAACTGGTCACTCTCTTCCGTCAGGTTGTTGTATCTGGTCTGTAGCTGGTCTCTCTCTGCAGTTGTGTTAGTCTTATAAAGGGAAACACAAGTTTATCAAACATGTAACTAAAACACCATTAATGAGTAAGTATGATTAAGTAGGCTACTTAAGTCTCAGTAAAAACATACTAAACTTACAGTAGACAGACAGGCCTATGATCCCAGCCAGTAGTAGGTCTACTATACATTAAGTCTCTGCTTCTAGAATAATGTGATGGTCTTCCAACAGTTGCCAGAAGGCGTCGTCACATCAAATACAAGCCCTCTATGCGTTAAGTCTCTGCTTCTTGTGATATCTCTGTCTCTGAGTCATCTGTGTGTCTCTGTCTGTGCGACTGATGTAGGTGTTAACTCTAGGAAGTATCAACAAAATGACACCGGTAGTTGTGGCTATGCTAATACAAAAATATAACAAGTTTACACACTGTGTTTGTGGTTGTGAGAGATTGTTCCAGTGGTTATTGTTAAACCATTTTCTGCAGAACAATATAAATCATTCCATGTCTCTACATGGTCATCTTGTCAGAGTATTTCTCAACACAGTCTTCCTGTCCAGGGAACCTGACTTGCTATTTGTGATGATGGACAGAGGACACTGTCATACCAGGAAGATATAGATCATAGAGGGAAGTGGAGAACAAAGACTAGCTGTTAACATATATTAAATATCATATGTAACAGCCCCAAGATAATTCAGAGTTTCAGAACTCCTCCTTCCTTTCACCTTTCTGCTGATTTGGACCCTCTGTTTACTCCCAAATATACATCAACATGTTCAGGAGATCCAGGACTACAAACATAAGGTCATTATAATGTCCAGATTATGAATTTTACACCACAGATTGCCCTACCATGGATATTGAGGGTGGGTATGCTTAACCAGTGAGGATCAACCTGATTGGTTGAGTGACAGCTAGTTTGAACCACTGAAAATATCCACTTCACTTCACTTCCCTCTTTTGACCCATATGGGGGAACAACAGTCAAATATGAGCATTTGACATTGTGCTTATATGTAACTTGACAACAAAGAAAGACGACTGTATTATTAAGTAACATCCTTTGATACCCTTTTATATCTCTACTACACTCATTGATTGTTGATACAGTCCCTCCTCCTATACAGTGTATGTGTAATGGTGGTTTGGTACTGCTGAGAATGTCATCACCAGGCCTATATTGGAGCATGTAAATATCTGCAGAATATATTTGAATTGGAAGTTAAGTGAATGCACAAAGTCAAATGTACTGAATTCATGTTGAACCTGATGATGTGTGAAACATAACTACTGGTACACAGGAAGTTACAAACCGGAAATAAGTAGGACTTTTATTAATATGATACTTCAAACAAATACAACAATAGGTGTGTGTGTTTGTGTACGTGCATGCATGCAAGTGTTTGTGCGTGTGTGTGAAGGAGGGTGTGTGCGTGAGAGAGAGAGCGAGAGAATGAAGGAGGAAGTTGTGTGCGCTGTAGGCTACTGTATGTGTTACAGAATGTTGTCATGGTGATGTTAAAGCACTTTCCCACAAACCCAGTTGAGTTTGCTGTCACATGACAAGTTACCTGTTCCATGACGTTCGAGGACTCTGTTCTTCATGTATGTGAACACAGTCCTCCTCACCATATTCTGGTTTGCCATCACCATTATCAGGCTGATTTGGAGACCAGTACCTACAGGGTTAAAAACAGTCAGATATCATGGTTAATTCCAGTACCTACAGGGTTAAAACAGTCAGATATCATGGTTAATACCAGTACCTACAGGGTTAATAACAGTCAGATATCATGGTTAATACCAGTACCTACAGGGTTAAAACAGTCAGATATCATGGTTAATACCAGTACCTACAGGGTTAACAACAGTCAGATATCATGGTTAATACCAGTACCTACAGGGTTAAAAACAGTCAGATATCATGGTTAATACCAGTACCTACAGGGTTAACAACAGTCAGATATCACTGTGGTCAGTGTTATTATAACAGTAGTATCTTACCTTGGGGTGGTCAGTGTTATTAGAGCAGTAAGGTATTACCTTGGGGTGGTCAGTGGGGTTCTGTCCACCCATCTCCAGGTCCCCTCAGTAACAGAGTCAGTCAGACCAATCCAGACTCCCTTGTTGAGGTTGAAGAGAAACTCCTGTTGTTGAGAAAGATAAATATATTTGATCATATCTACCCACTGCACATCCATACCCCCCTCTCTCTCTCTCTCTCTCTCTCTCTCTCTCTCTCTCTCTCTCTCTCTCTCTCTCTCTATCTCTCTCTCTCTCTCTCTCTCTCTCTCTCTCTCTCTCTCTCTCTCTCTCTCTCCTCTCTCTCTCACCTGTTCCTTATCACTGTTTATGATCACCAGGTCTGCTCCTCTCTCCAGGCAGTCCTTTCTGCTCTCCTTCCAGTTTTTAGTCTCAGTAGACAGGAAGTACCAACTGGATTCAACCTTCTGCCAGCCTACAGGACAGGTTTGTTCTTCAAGATGAAAACATGAATTTCCTTCAACTTATCACGATGTATACTTAATGAAAAAATACAGACACGCGATAATAATAATAATTTATTACTGTAGGTTTACTCACTGAGATTGGAAAGCCTCCCGCTAAGAAAAACTCTGTCAGAATGTAGCTGGTCTCTCTCTTTAGTCAGCGTGTTGTAATTGGTCTGTAGCTGGTCTCTCTCTTTAGTCAGGGTGTTGTAACTGGTCTGTAGCTGTTCTCTCTCTTTAGTCAGGGTGTTGTAACTGGTCTGTAGCTGGTCTCTCTCTTTAGTCAGGGTGTTGTAACTGGTCTGTAGCTGGTCTCTCTCTTTAGTCAGGGTGTTGTAACTGGTCTGTAGCTGGTCTATCTGTGTTGAGTTGTGATTATCATCTGTAAAAGGGAAAAGTTCATCAAACATGTAACTAAAACACCAGTAATGAGTAAGTATAATTAAGTAGGATACTTAAGTCTCAGTGACAACATCCTAAACTTACAGTAGACAGACAGGACTATGATCCCAGCCAGTAGGAGAACACACAGCAGCCCCAGACACACTGCAGCAACTCCAGAGGGTCTCTTCCACCACTGAACATGTGCTGAATCACAAATTATTAAAGTAAGTGTGTGCGTGTGCATGTGCGTGTGCGTATGGAATCTTACCTGAAGCAACAACTCCATGTCTTGGACTGGGCTTGAAGGCTCTTACGTTGGCATATAATTTTCCATCAATGTCTGTGTTCTTCATTGCATCAGGCTCGTCTTCTTCAAATCCATCTGGGATTTCATAGACTCCCTCTGACATAATTAAACACTTGTGGTGAAATACAGTAACTTATATGTCTAACCTCAACTCTGTGTCTTGTCCCTGCACTGTCCTGCGTCTGTGTAACTAATGGTAGTGTCACTATTTTTTTGTCAACCACAGTGAAGGGGAAACTGTCAAAACCACACAACATTGGCCACCATGTGACTTGTTCCATCTTTAGTTTCTAATCAGTGAAAAACAAACATTATGTATGTGTGAATTGACAGGGACCCAATATTGGATCTGCTAAAATAAATTGGGATCGTGTTAATTGACATATACACTACATATATCCTGACTGAGTTTAGAGCACCCCCAGCCTTCAAATGGAGAACACATTATGGATCTCACTCTGTAGTGTAGGGAGAAGGTGTACCTAGACACTGATTTTAGGTTAGTTTTGCATTTCCACAACAAATGGTTAAGGTTAGGTTTAGAAGAAAGCTGATCCTAGATCTGTGTGATCCTGATCCTAGATCTGCCAAGGAGTATGAATGGCAACAATGATCATATCAGGTCTTTGTCCTATCTATGCTGACTGTGAAGATTTAATCAGAATGAAAAATAGAAGTTCTGACAATATCTCCATAGATTCAGTTTGACAGATTTAATAGAATAGAAAGAAGAATGAAAACACTTCACATGTTTTATGACAAGAAGTTCATATCTCCACCCTGTCTTTCAGTACAACATCACATTACATTACCAGTTACATCTAATGACACAACTCTCTCTGCACTGATTCCACTGTTCCACATGACATCTACCTACATGAACTATTATACAACTCTACAGCTCTACTCTATTCCACAGGAGGAGAAAGCGTCACACAGATCGTGGAGATACAGGGACGAGTCAAGAGGAGGCCCTCTGGTGGACGTAGTACCTAACTACAGGCTGCAGCTGTAGTGTTGGTGACAAGAACCTGGGTGGATGTAGTACTAACTACATGTACAGCTGTAGTGTTGGTGACAGAGACCTGGAGTGGATGTAGTACTAACTACAGGTACAGATGTAGTGTTGGTGACAGAGACCTGCGTGGATGTAGTACTAACTAGAGGTACAGCTGTAGTGTTTGGTGACAGAGACCTGGGAGGATGTAGTACTAACTACAGGTACAGCTGTAGTGTTGGTGACAGAGACCTGGGTGGATGTAGTACTAACTATCAGTGTTGGTGACAGCTGCACTAACTACAGGTAAAGCTTGGTGACAGAGACCTGGGTGGATGTAGTACTAACTACAGGTACAGCTGTAGTGTTGGTGACAGAGACCTGGGTGGATGTAGTACTAACTTCAGGTACAGCTGTAGTGTTGGTGACAGAGACCTGGGTGGATGTAGTACTAACTATCTGTAGGTACAGCTGTAGTGTTGGTGACAGAGACCTGGTTGGATGTAGTACTAACTACAGGTACAGCTGTAGTGTTGGTGACAGAGCCTGGGTGGATGTAGTACTAACTACAGGTGACAGTTGTAGTGTTGACAGAGACCTGTGTGGATGAAGTACTAACTACAGGTACAGCTGTTGTGTTGATGTGACAGAGACCTGGGTGGATGTAGTACTAACTACAGGTACAGCTGTAGTGTTGGTGACAGAGACCTGGGTGGATGTAGTACTAACTACAGGTACAGCTGCAGTGTTGGTGACAGAGACCTGGGTGGATGTAGTACTAACTACAGGTACAGCTGTAGTGTTGGTGACAGAGACCTGGGTGGATGTAGTACTAACTACAGGTACAGCTGTAGTGTTGGTGACAGAGACACGGGTGGATGCAGTACTAACTACAGGTACATCTGTTGTGTTGGTGACAGAGACCTGGGTGGATGTAGTACTAACTACAGGTACAGCTGTAGTGTTGGTGACATCTGGGTGGATGTGTACTAACTACAGGTACAGCTGTAGTGATGGTGACAGAGACCTGGGTGGATGTAGTACTAACTACAGGTACAGCTGTAGTGTTGGTGACAGAGACCTGGGTGGATGTAGTACTAACTACAGGTACAGCTGTAGTGTTGGTGACAGAGACCTGGGTGGATGTAGTACTAACTACAGGTGCATCTGTAGTGTTGGTGACAGATACCTGGGTGGATGTAGTACTAACTACAGGTACAGCTGTAGTGTTGGTGACAGAGACCTGGGTGAATGTAGTACTAACTACAGGTACAGCTGTAGTGTTGGTGACAGAGACCTGGGTGGATGTAGAACTAACTACAGGTACAGCTGTAGTGTTGGTGACAGAGACCTGGGTGGATGTAGTACTAACTACAGGTACAGCTGTAGTGTTGGTGACAGAGACCTGGGTGGATGTAGTACTAACTACAGGTACAGCTGTAGTGTTGGTGACAGAGACCTGGGTGGATGTAGTACTAACTACAGGTACAGCTGTAGTGTTGGTGACAGAGACCTGGGTGGATGTAGTACTAACTACAGGTACAGCTGTAGTGTTGGTGACAGAGACCTGGGTGGATGTAGTACTAACTACAGGTACAGCTGAGTGTTGGTGACAGAGACCTGGGTGGATGTAGTACTAACTACAGGTACAGCTGTAGTGTTGGTGACAGAGACCTGGGTGGATGTAGTACTAACAAATAACACAGGTACAGAGCTGTAGTAGTACTTACAGGTGCTGGTGACAGAGACCTGGGTGGATGTAGTACTAACTACAGGTACAGCTGTAGTGTTGGTGAGGCCTGGGTGGAGAGTACTAACTGGGTGGATGTGGATGCAGTACTAACTACAGGTACAGCTGTAGTGTTGGTGACAGAGACCTGGGTGGATGTAGTACTAACTACAGGTACAGCTGTAGTGTTGGTGACAGAGACCTGGGTGGATGTAGTACTAACTACAGGTACAGCTGTAGTGGTGGTGACAGAGACCTGGGTGGATGTAGTACTAACTACAGTACAGCTGTAGTGTTGGTGACAGAGACCTGGGTGGATGTAGTACTAACTACAGGTACAGCTGTAGTGTTGGTGACAGAGACCTGGGTGGATGTAGTGCTAACTACAGGTACAGCTGTAGTGTT
>NW_027039830.1:0-15193 GCF_034236695.1 Oncorhynchus nerka | reverse complement strand
TCTCTTCCACCACTGAACATGTACTGAATCACAAATGATTAAAGATCTTTGGTCATGTTTCATCCAGGATTGAGACAAATAAAGGTAGAGTTCTACAGGGTTGTCACACCTGTCATTTTGTGTGTGCTTATGTGTGTGTGTGTGTGTGTGTGTGTGTGTGTGTGTGTGTGTGTGTGTGTGTGTGTGTGTGTGTGTGTGTGTGTGTGTGTGTGTGTGTGTGTGTGTGTGTGTGTGTGTGTGTGTGTGTGTGTGTGTGTGTGTTCATGCGATCTTACCTGAAGCAACAACTCCATCTCTTGTACTGGGCTTGAAGTCTCCTACGTTGGCATATAATTGGTCATCAATGTCTGTGTTCTTCATTGCATCAGGCTCATCGTTTTCATAGACTCCCTCTGACATCTTAACACAATGGTGGTCCAATACAGTAACTTCTACTTATCTCAACTCTAATATATGTCTGTATCTATGTGTTCTCTCTGCACTGTCCAGCATCTGTGTGACTTATTATAGTGATACATGTTTTAAACAGTTAACCACAGTGAAGAGGAAACTGTCAAATCAACACCACACTGGTCATCACGTGACTTGCACCAGCCAATCTAAACATGTATGTTTCCCACAGCGCTCATCAGTATTAAACATGTGTTTCAACTGAAGTGATAATATTATACATGATATGACTCCCACCAGCCTTAGTGTGATAATATAATACATGATATGACTCCTTCCAGTCTTAGTGTGATAATATAATACATGATATGACTCCCACCAGCCTTAGTGTGATAATATAATACATGATATGACTCCCACCAGCCTTAGTGTGATAATATACTACATGATATGACTCCCACCAGTCTTAGTGTGATAATATAATACATGATATGACTCCCACCAGTCTTAGTGTGATAATATAATACATGATATGACTCCCACCAGTCTTAGTCTGATAATATAATACATGATATGACTCCCACCAGTCTTAGTCTGATAATATAATACATGATATGACTCCCACCAGTCTTAGTTTGATAATATAATACATGATATGACTCCCACCAGTCTTAGTGTGATAATATAATACATGATATGACTCCCACCAGTCTTAGTCTGATAATATAATACATGATATGACTCCCACCAGTCTTAGTCTGATAATATAATACATGATATGACTCCCACCAGTCTTAGTGTGATAATATAATACATGATATGACTCCTTCCAGTCTTAGTGTGATAATATAATACATGATATGACTCCCACCAGTCTTAGTCTGATAATATAATACATGATATGACTCCCACCAGCCTTAGTGTGATAATATAATACATGATATGACTCCCACCAGTCTTAGTGTGATAATATAATACATGATATGACTCCCACCAGTCTTAGTGTGATAATATAATACATGATATGACTCCCACCAGTCTTAGTGTGATAATATAATACATGATATGACTCCCACCAGTCTTAGTGTGATAATATAATACATGATATGACTCCCACCAGTCTTAGTGTGATAATATAATACATGATATGTCTCCCACCAGCCTTAGTGTGATAATATAATACATGATATGACTCCCACCAGCCTTAGTGTGATAATATAATACATGATATGACTCCCACCAGCCTTAGTGTGATAATATAATACATGATATGACTCCCACCAGTCTTAGTGTGATAATATAATACATGATATGACTCCCACCAGCCTTAGTGTGATAATATAATACATGATATGACTCCCACCAGCCTTAGTGTGATAATATAATACATGATATGACTCCCACCAGTCTTAGTGTGATAATATACTACATGATATGACTCCCACCAGCCTTAGTGTGATAATATAATACATGATATGACTCCCACCAGCCTTAGTGTGATAATATAATACATGATATGACTCCCACCAGTCTTAGTTTGATAATATAATACATGATATGACTCCCACCAGTCTTAGTGTGATAATATAATACATGATATGACTCCCACCAGCCTTAGTTTGATAATATAATACATGATATGACTCCCACCAGTCTTAGTGTGATAATATAATACATGATATGACTCCCACCAGCCTTAGTGTGATAATATAATACATGATATGACTCCCACCAGCCTTAGTGTGATAATATACTACATGATATGACTCCCACCAGTCTTAGTGTGATAATATAATACATGATATGACTCCCACCAGTCTTAGTGTGATAATATAATACATGATATGACTCCCACCAGCCTTAGTGTGATAATATAATACATGGTATGACTCCCACCAGTCTTAGTGTGATAATATAATACATGATATGACTCCCACCAGTCTTAGTGTGATAATATAATACATGATATGACTCCCACCAGTCTTAGTTTGATAATATAATACATGATATGACTCCCACCAGCCTTAGTGTGATAATATAATACATGATATGACTCCCACCAGCCTTAGTGATAATATAATACATGATATGACTCCCACCAGCCTTAGTGTGATAATATAATACATGATATGACTCCCATCAGTCTTAGTTTGATAATATAATACATGATATGACTCCCACCAGCCTTAGTTTGATAATATAATACATGATATACTGTCTGTTCTCTATCTATACTGACATCAGTGTGAAGAGTTATTCAGAAGTGTGTGTATGTGTTCTGTGTTGTGTGTGTGGATGCTTGTGTGCTCGTATACGTGCCTCTTAGATCTAACCTCTGTTGTTTTCAGGTCACACTATTTTATTGATCCAATCACATCCAATCAGGAAGCTGGTATTCCTGCTGGGCCATTGTTTCCTTGTTAGTTGACTTTCAGAGCCTTGAAAATGATCACTGTGTAAGACTATGGCAAATCACATGACATGTTCCTAATGAAAACTATTAATACAAGCATTTTACAGAGTAAAGTCGCACTGGGCAGAGACGTCAATACAATGTCAATTGCACATTGGTTCAGCGTAATTTTATTTAAATGAAATGGATACAATGTTGATTCAACCAATGCGTACCCATTAAGGTATGTCTACACACTCCTTTTATTAAATCTTAACATAACTATTCTTATTTTCTTTCTGCCTTTCTCTTAATTTTCTTCTTCATCTCAGTTTGTGTTTCTTCAATTCCTCACCTCCTATCAACCCTATTGGGAGAGAAGGTCCAAGGTCCCTCCCCTAGGATTGTATTCTCCGGTGTGTTTTGAGACAGTCTGTAATACCATTATTTCACCTCCTTGGTGAATTCATCTCTCATTTAAACCACTAGGTGGAATCATCACTTAACCATTCAGGACCTTATCCAACTGAAGGGTTAAAGTTGATATTGTGGGTCTTCTAAAGACCCCCACCATTGATTATGTTGTTACTAATTTGCTTTCGTGCCATTGTACTTTTGCTCACTCTATAGCTGAATATTGAGGCCTCTGTCTGTGTCTAGCTCTCTGCCAAAACCCGCCGCCCAGCATCTGTGAGGAAAGGTGAGAAAAGGGACTGTGGGTGATAGCGAGACACAGAGAGACACTGTCTGTTTTTCTCTAAAACAAGGGCAGATTTGCATACTGCTGAGACAGGTTCTCAGAAACCTTGTGTTAAGAATAACTTTAGCTGCACATGCAGGTTTTGACATAGGAGATCATACCATAAGGTCTGATCTCGGGTATATAAGATGCCGTCTTTCTTTTGTTCGGGGCAGAACTCAGGAGAGACATCAGTTGCATGTCTGATGTTTGATCTTTGACTTCTGTCTACGGCTGTATTCTAATTATATATGCACATTTTAAGTATTCCTTATCTGTTTTGTAAATAACGGAGCCCAGATAAGTGGAACCAACACAACCATTAACATAATAACTATGGGAAAGAAGAGAGAAAGGGGAGACAGACAGACAGACAGACAGACAGACAGACAGACAGACAGACAGACAGACAGACAGACAGACAGACAGACAGACAGACAGACAGACAGACAGACAGACAGACAGACAGACAGACAGATAGTTAGCTTTCTCATAGATCCAGTTATGATATTTGGTACAATTGTCATCATTCCATGTCTGTACAGGGTCAACTTGTCCAGAGTAAATCTCAACACAGCCCTCCTGCACTCTATCATCAGGCTGTCCTTTCCCCCAGTACCTAAACAACACAGAGAACCAGACAGTCAGAAAATGTGGTAAAAATATCCTCCTCAATTATATACAGTCCTATGTTTTCTCAGCTTAAAAAAAACACTCTGTAAAATTATCATACCATTATCAAGAATGGACCATCAATACATTTGATATTTTACTCTTTCAATTACATGTTCATGTGTCAATATTACCTGGTTTCTATAATACATCTATAGTTCTCATTGAATTACATCCATGTTTTTAAACATACATTTTGATGAATATGACTGGAAGAAATACATCATTGTTGTTTTGTATCTCCATATCACAAGGTAAAATGGTCAAATCTCTCACCCTGTGGTCAGTGATGTGCCATCCACCCACTTCCAGGTCTCCTCAGTAACAGTCAGTCAGACCATCCCAGGCTCTCAGGTGGAGGTTGAAGACAAATGGTCAGTTGTTGAGAAATATAAAAAACTGTCCCTTTTAATATATTTTAAAATACTGCCCACATATTAGTGTACTGATGAAAATACTTGCTGAACCTCTCTCTCTCTCTCTCTCTCTCATCTCTCACCTGGTCCGCTATGCTGTTTATGATCACCAGGTCTGCCCCCCCCCCTATCTCTCTCTCTTCTCTCTCACCTCTCCCCTCCCTCTCCCCCCCCTTTCTCTCACCTCTCTCCCTATCCCTCTCTCTACCCATCTCTCTCTCTTCTCTAGCACTTCTCTCCTCCCTCTCCCCTCTCCCCTCCCTTCTTCAGTCCTCTCTCTCTCTCCTCCCTCTCTCTCTCTTCTCTCTCACCCACACCTCCCTCCCACTCACCTGTTCCTCTCTGCTGTTTATGATCACCAGGACTGCTTCTCTCTCTTCCCAGGTTTTCTTAGTATAGAGGAAGTACAACTGTAGTCAAAGTTTCTCCATCCCTTTTGAAAATGCTGCTCTGTTGTAGAGCAAAGGTGAACACATTGAGAAACATAGCCAGTATCTTCATACTCATTGGTATATAATATAACCCATTGATATATAATTACTGTTTATTTTACTTCTAATTTATTTATGTCTCACCTATCACAAAAAGCTTTGCCTGAATATGGCCTTTCTCTTTTGTCAGGTTGTTGTATCTGGTCTGTAGCTGGTCTCTCTCTCTCTAGTCATGTTGTTGTATCTGGTCTGTAACTGGTCTCTCTCTTTAGTCAGGTTGTTGTATCTGGTCTGTAACTGGTCTCTCTCTTCAGTCAGGTTGTTGATCTGGTCTGTAACTGGTCTCTCTCGAGTCATGTTGTTGTATCTGGTCTGTAACTGGTCTCTCTCTTTAGTCAGGTTGTTGTATCTGGTCTGTAACTGGTCTCTCTCTTCAGTCAGGTTGTTGATCTGGTCTGTAACTGGTCTCTCTCGAGTCATGTTGTCGTATCTGGTCTGTAACTTGTCTCTCTCTTTAGTCAGGTTGTTGTATCTGGTCTCTCTTTCTAGTCATGTTGTTGTATCTGGTCTGTAACTGGTCTCTCTCTTCAGTCAGGTTGTTGTATCTGGTCTGTAACTGGTCTCTCTATTCAGTTGTGTTGATTTTATAAAGGGAAAAACTCTGGAACAAGTTGTTCCTTTTATCCTCAGAATCTGTGATGTCTCTGTTATCTACAAAGTATAAACACATAGTTACTAGGTAAAACACCAGGTAAATAGGCCTAATAACCTGCACGTCTTACAACTAGGTGATAATCAATGAACTTGGATACAAACTCACAGTAGACAGACAGGCCTATGATCCCAGCCAGTAGAACACACAGCAGCCCCAGAAACACTGCAGCAACTAGGAAGGGTCTCTTCCCTGATCTATCAGGCTCTGTGGAAACAAACAAGAGATGTTTACGTTGTTCTTGTGTGTGTGTGTGTGTGTGTGTGTGTGTGTGTGTTATCTGAGTGCTGGTCTCCTGGTCCATTATTAGGAGCAGAGTCTGCTGTCTCTTCTCTCTTGGTGCTGGTCTCACCGTCTCTCAGGGTGTCTGCACTGACATAGATATCCACAATCCTCTCCTCCATCTCACCTCTGTCAAACTTGACCTTCTTGGTCATATCTGGCACAGCATAGTTGACCTTTGACATTTTAACAATGCCTGGGACTTTCTTTCTATGTAGGTCTACTATACATTAAGTCTCTGCTTCTAGAATTAATGTGATGGTCTTCCAACTTGGTTGCCAGAAGGCGTCGTACATCAAATACAAGCCCTCTATACGTTAAGTCTCTGCTTCTTGTGATATCTCTGTCTCTGAGTCATCTGTGTGTCTCTGTCTGTGCGACTGATGTAGGTGTTAACTCTAGGGAAGTATCAACAAAATGACACCGGTAGTTGTGGCTATGCTAATACAAAAATATAACAAGTTTACACACTGTGTTTGTGGTTGTGAGAGATTGTTCCAGTGGTTATTGTTAAACCATTTTCTGCAGAACAATATAAATCATTCCATGTCTCTACATGGTCATCTTGTCCAGAGTATTTCTCAACACAGTCTTCCTGTCCAGGGAACCTGACTTGCTATTTGTGATGATGGACAGGACACTGTCATACCAGGAAGATATAGATCATAGAGGGGAAGTGGAGAACAAAGACTAGCTGTTAACATATATTAAATATCATATGTAACAGCCCCAAGATAATTCAGGGAGTTTCCAGAACTCCTCCTTCCTTTCACCTTTCTGCTGATTTGGACCCTCTGTTTACTCCCAAATATACATCAACATGTTCAGGAGATCCAGGACTACAAACATGGGTCATTATAATGTCCAGACAATAGATTTTACACCACAAGATTGCACCACATGGATATTGAGGGTGGGTATGCTTAACCAGTGAGGATCAACCTGATTGGTTGAGTGACAGCTGGTTGAACCACTGAAAATATCCACTTCACTTCACTTCCCTCTTTTGGGACCCATATGGGGGAACAACAGTCAAATATGAGCATTTGACATTGTGCTTATATGTAACTTGACAACAAAGAAGACTGACTGTATTATTAAGTAACATCCTTTGATACCCTTTTATATCTCTACTACACTCATTGATTGTTGATACAGTCACCTCCTCCTATACAGTGTATGTAATGGTGGTTTGGTACTGCTGAGAATGTCATCACCAGGCCTATATTGGAGCATGTAAATATCTGCAGAATATATTTGAATTGGAAGTTAAGTGAATGCACAAAGTCAAATGTACTGAATTCATGTTGAACCTGATGATGTGTGAAACATAACTACTGGTACACAGGAAGTTAAAAACCGGAAATAATTAGGACTTTTATTAATATGATACTTCAAACAAATACAACAATAGGTGTGTGTGTTTGTGTACGTGCATGCATGCAAGTGTTTGTGCGTGTGTGTGAAGGAGGGTGTGTGCGTGAGAGAGAGAGCGAGAGAATGAAGGAGGAAGTTGTGTGCGCTGTAGGCTACTGTATGTGTTACAGAATGTTGTCATGGTGATGTTAAAGCACTTTCCCACAAACCCAGTTGAGTTTGCTGTCACATGACAAGTTACCTGTTCCATGACGTTCGAGGACTCTGTTCTTCATGTATGTGAACACAGTCCTCCTCACCATATTCTGGTTTGCCATCACCATTATCAGGCTGATTTGGAGACCAGTACCTACAGGGTTAAAAACAGTCAGATATCATGGTTAATTCCAGTACCTACAGGGTTAAAACAGTCAGATATCATGGTTAATACCAGTACCTACAGGGTTAATAACAGTCAGATATCATGGTTAATACCAGTACCTACAGGGTTAAAACAGTCAGATATCATGGTTAATACCAGTACCTACAGGGTTAAAAACAGTCAGATATCATGGTTAATACCAGTACCTACAGGGTGAACAACAGTCAGATATCATGGTTAATACCAGTACCTACAGGGTTAACAACAGTCAGATATCACTGTGGTCAGTGTTATTATAACAGTAGTATATTACCTTGGGGTGGTCAGTGTTATTAGAGCAGTAGTGTATTACCTTGGGTTGGTCAGTGGGGTTCTGTCCACCCATCTCCAGGTCCCCTCAGTAACAGAGTCAGTCAGACCAATCCAGACTCCCTTGTCGAGGTTGAAGAGAAACTCCTGTTGTTGAGAAAGATAAATATATTTGATCATATCTACCCACTCCATATTTATTTCTCTCTCTCTCTCTCTCTCTCTGTCTCTCTCTCTATCACCTGTTCCTTATCACTGTTTATGATCACCAGGTCTGCTCCTCTCTCCAGACAGTCCTCTCTGCTCTCCTTCCAGGTTTTAGTCTCAGTAGACAGGAAGTACCAAGTGGATTCAACCTTCTGCCAGCCTACAGGACAGGTTTGTTCTTCAAGATGAAAACATGAATTTCCTTAAACTTATCACGATGTATACTTAATGAAAAAATACAGACACACGATAATAATAATAATTTATTACTGTCGGTTTACTCACTGAGATTGGAAAGCCTCCCGCTAAGAAAAACTCTGTCAGAATGTAGCTGGTCTCTCTCTTTAGTCAGGGTGTTGTAACTAGTCTGAAGCTGGTCTCTCTCTTTAGTCAGGGTGTTGTAACTGGTCCGAAGCTGGTCTCTCTCTTTAGTCAGGGTGTTGTAACTGGTCCGAAGCTGGTCTCTCTCTTTAGTCAGGGTGTTTCAACTGGTCTGTAGCTGGTCTCTCTCTTTAGTCAGGGTGTTGTAACTGGTCTGTAGCTGGTCTCTCTCTTTAGTCAGGGTGTTGTAACTGGTCTGTAGCTGGTCTCTCTCTTTACTCAGGGTGTTGTAACTGGTCTGTAGCTGGTCTCTCTCTTTAGTCAGGGTGTTGTAACTGGTCTGTAGCTGGTCTCTCTCTTTAGTCAGGTTGTTGTAACTGGTCTGTAGCTGATCTATCTGTGTTGAGTTGTGATTATCAATGACTCTATCTGTAAAAGGGAAAAGTTCATCAAACATGTAACTAAAACACCATTAATGAGTAAGTATAATTAAGTAGGCTACTAAAGTCTGGTCCGAAGCTGGTCTCTCTCTTTAGTCAGGGTGTTGTAACTGGTCTGTAGCTGGTCTCTCTCTTTAGTCAGGGTGTTGTAACTGGTCTGTAGCTGGTCTCTCTCTTTACTCAGGGTGTTGTAACTGGTCTGTAGCTGGTCTCTCTCTTTAGTCAGGGTGTTGTAACTGGTCTGTAGCTGGTCTCTCTCTTTAGTCAGGTTGCTGTAACTGGTCTGTAGCTGGTCTATCTGTGTTGAGTTGTGATTATCAATGACTCTATCTGTAAAAGGGAAAAGTTCATCAAACATGTAACTAAAACACCATTAATGAGTAAGTATAATTAAGTAGGCTACTAAAGTCTCAGTAAAAACATACTAAACTTACAGTAGACAGACAGGCCTATGATCCCAGCCAGTAGGAGAACACACAGCAGCCCCAGACACACTGCAGCAACTCCAGAGGGTCTCTTCCACCACTGAACATGTACTGAATTACAAATGATTAAAGATCTTTGGTCATGTTTCATCCAGGATTGAGACAAATAAAGCTAGAGTTCTACAGGGTTATCACACCTGTAATTTTGTGTGTGCTTATGTGTGTGTGTTTGTGTGTGTGTGTGTGTGTGTGTGTGTGTGTGTGTGTGTGTGTGTGTGTGTGTGTGTGTGTGTGTGTGTGTGTGTGTGTGTGTGTGTGTGTGTGTGTGTGTGTGTGTGTGTGTGTGTGTGTGTGTGTGTGTTCGTGCAATCTTACCTGAAGCAACAACTCCATCTCTTGGACTGGGTTTGAAGGCTCTTACATTGGAATATAATTGACCATCAATGTCTGTGTTCTTAATTGCATCGGATTCATCGCCTTCAAATCCATCTGAGATTTCATCGACTCCCGCTGACATCTTAACACACTGGTGGTCCAATACAGTAACTTCTACTTATCTCAGCTCTAATATACGTCTGTATCTATGTGTTCTCTCTAGACTGTCCAGCATCTGCGTGACTTATTATAGTGATACGCTCAAGGTACAAAACGATATCATAACCGCCATCGATAAAAGACAGTACTGTGCAGCCGTCTTCATCGACCTTGCCAAGGCTTTCGACTCTGTCAATCACCATATTCTTATCGGCAGACTCAGTAGCCTCGGTTTTTCTGATGACTGCCTTGCCTGGTTCACCAACTACTTTGCAGACAGAGTTCAGTGTGTCAAATCGGAGGGCATGCTGTCCAGTCCTCTGGCAGTCTCTATGGGGGTGACACAGGGTTCAATTCTCGGGCCGACTATTTTCTCTGTATATATCAATGATGTTGCTCTGGTTGCGGGCGATTCCCTGATCCACCTCTACGCAGACGACACCATTCTGTATACTTCCGGCCCATCCTTGGACACTGTGCTATCCAACCTCCAAACGAGCTTCAATGCCATACAACACTCCTTCCGTGGCCTCCAACTGCTCTTAAACGCTAGTAAAACCAAATGCATGCTTTTCAACCGTTCGCTGCCTGCACCCGCACACCCGACTAGCATCACCACCCTGGATGATTCTGACCTTGAATATGTGGACATCTATAAGTACCTAGGTGTCTGGCTAGACTGTAAACTCTCCTTCCAGACTCATATCAAACATCTCCAATCGAAAATCAAATCTAGAGTCGGCTTTCTATTCCACAACAAAGCCTCCTTCACTCACGCCGCCAAACTTACCCTAGTAAAACTGACTATCCTACCGATCCTCGACTTCGGCGATGTCATCTACAAAATAGCTTCCAACTCTACTCAGAAAACTGGATGCAGTTTATCACAGTGCCATCCGTTTTGTCACTAAAGCACCTTATACCACCCACCACTGCGACCTGTATGCTCTAGTCGGCTGGCCCTCGCTATATATTCCTCGCCAGACCCACTGGCTCCAGGTCATCTACAAGTCCATGCTAGGTAAAGCTCCGCCTTATCTCAGTTCACTGGTCACGATGGCAACACCCACCCGTAGCACGCGCTCCAGCAGGTGTATCTCACTGATCATCCCTAAAGCCAACACCTCATTTGGCCGCCTTTCGTTCCAGTTCTCTGCTGCCTGTGACTGGAACGAATTGAAAAAATCGCTGAAGTTGGAGACTTTTATCTCCCTCACCAACTTCAAACATCTGCTATCTGAGCAGCTAACCGATCGCTGCAGCTGTACATAGTCTATCGGTAAATAGCCCACCCAATTTTACCTACCTCATCCCCATACTGTTTTTATTTATTTACTTTTCTGCTCTTTTGCATACCAATATCTCTACCTGTACATGACCATCTGATCATTTATCACTCCAGTGTTAATCTGCAAAATTGTAATTATTCGCCTACCTCCTCATGCCTTTTGCACACAATGTATATAGACTCTCTTTTTTTCTACTGTGTTATTGACTTGTTAATTGTTTACTCCATGTGTAACTCTGTGTTGTCTGTTCACACTGCTATGCTTTATCTTGGCCAGGTCGCAGTTGTAAATGAGAACTTGTTCTCAACTAGCCTACCTGGTTAAATAAAGGTGAATTTTCTTTTTATTCTTTTTTTTAAACAGTTAACCACAGTGAAGAGGAAACTGTCAAATCAACACCACGCTGGTCATCACGTGACTTGCACCTGCTCATCAGTATTAAACATGTGTTTCAACTGAAGTGATAATATAATACATGATATGACTCCCACCAGTCTTAGTTTGATAATATAATACATGAAATGACTCCCACCAGCCTTAGTGTGATAATATAATACATGATATGACTCCCACCAGTCTTAGTATGATAATATAATACATGATATGACTCCCACCAGTCTTAGTGTGATAATATAATACATGATATGACTCCCACCAGTCTTAGTGTGATAATATAATACATGATATGACTCCCACCAGCCTTAGTTTGATAATATAATACATGATATGACTCCCACAAGCCTTAGTTTGATAATATAATACATGATATGACTCCCACCAGCCTTAGTTTGATAATATAATACATGATATGACTCCCACCAGTCTTAGTTTGATAATATAATATATGATATGACTCCCACCAGTCTTAGTGTGATAATATAATACATGATATGACTCCCACCAGTCTTAGTTTGATAATATAATACATGATATGACTCCCACCAGTCTTAGTTTGATAATATAATATATGATATGACTCCCACCAGTCTTAGTGTGATAATATAATACATGATATGACTCCCACCAGCCTTAGTTTGATAATATAATACATGATATACTGTCTGTTCTCTATCTATACTGACATCAGTGTGAAGAGTTATTCAGAAGTGTGTGTATGTGTTGTGTCTTTGTGTGTGTGTTGTGTGTGTGGATGCTTGTGTGCTCGTGTACGTGCCTCTTAGATCTAACCTCTGTTGTTTTCAGGTCACATTATTTTATTGATCCAATCACATCCAATCAGGAAGCTAGTTCTCCTGCTGGGCCATTGTTTCCTTGTTAGTTGACTTTCAGAACCTTGAAAATGATCACTGTGTAAGACTATGGCAAATCACATGACATGTTCCTAATGAAAACTATTAATACAAGCATTTTACAGAGTAAAGTCCCACTGGGCAGAGACGTCAATACAATGTCAATTGCACATTGGTTCAGCATAATTTTATTGAAATTTAGTTTGTACAATGTTGATTCAACCAATGTGTACCTATTATGGTATGTCTACACAGTCCTTTTATTAAATCTTAACATAACTATTCTTATTTTCTTTCTGCCTTTCTCTTAATTTTCTTCTTCATCTCAGTTTGTGTTTCTTCAATTCCTCACCTCCTATCAACCCTATTAGGAGAGAATGTCCAAGGTCCCTCCCCTAGGATTGTATTCTCCAGTGTGTTTTCACTTAACCATTCAGGACCTTATCCAACTGAAGGGTTAAAGTTGATATTGTGGGTCTTCTAAAGACCCCCACCATTGATTATGTTGTTACTAATTTGCTTTCGTGCCATTGTACTTTTGCTCACTTTATAGCTGAATATTGAGGCCTCTGTCTGTGTCTAGCTTTCTGCCAAAACCCGCCGCCCAGCGTCTGTGAGCAAAGGTGAGAAAAGGGACTGAGGGTGATAGCGAGACAGAGAGAGACACTGTCTGTTTTTCTCTAAAACAAGGGCAGATTTGCATACTGCTGATACAGGTTCTCAGAAACCTTGTGTTAAGAATAACTTTAGCTGCACAGTTTTGACATAGGAGATCATACCATAAGGTCTGATCTCGGGTATATAAGATGCCGTCTTTCTTTTGTTCGGGGCAGAACTCAGGAGAGACATCAGTTGCATGTCTGATGTTTGATCTTTGACTTCTGTCTACGGCTGTATTCTAATTATATTTGCACATTTTAAGTATTCCTTGTCTGTTAAGTAAATAACGGAGCCCAGAAAAGTGGAACCAACACAACCATTAACATAATAACTATGCGAAAGAAGACAGGCAGACAGACAGACAGACAGACAGACAGACAGACAGACAGACAGACAGACAGACAGACAGACAGACAGACAGACAGACAGACAGACAGACAGACAGACAGACAGACAGACAGACAGACAGACAGACAGACAGACAGACAGACAGACAGACAGACAGACAGACAGACAGACGGTTATTGTAACTCCGCTTTCTCACAGATCCAGTTATGATATTTGGTACAATTGTCATCATTCCATGTCTGCACAGGGTCAGCTTGTCTATAGTATATCACAACACAGCCCTCCTGCACTCTATCATCAGGCTGTCCTTTCCCCCAGTACCTAAACAACACAGAGAACCAGACAGTCAGAAAATGTGGTAAAAACATCCTCCTCAATTATATACAGTCCTATGTTTTCTCAGCTTAAAAGACACACTCTGTAAGATGATCATACCATTATCAAGACCATCAATACATTTTTTATTTTACATTTTCATGTGTCAATATTACCTGGTTTCTATAATACATCTTTAGTTCTCATTGAATTACATTCATGTTTTTAAACATACATTTTGATGAATATGATTGGAAGCAAAATATCATTGTTGTTTTTTATCTCCATATCACAAGGTAAAATGGTCAAATCTGTCACCCTGTGGTCAGTGATGTGCCATCCACCCACTTCCAGGTCTCATTAGTAACAGAGGCAGTCAGACCAATCCAGACTCTCAGGTGGAGGTTGAAGAAATGGTCAGTTGTTGAGAAATATAAAAAACGGTCCCTTTTAAAATATTTTAAAATACTGCCCACATATTAGTGTACTGATAAAAATACTTGCTCAACCTCTCACCTATCTCACCTATCACAAAAAGCTTTGCCTGAATATGGCCTTTCTCTTCAGTCAGGTTGTTGTATCTGGTCTGTAACTGGTCTCTCTTTTTAATCAGGTTGTTGTATCTGGTCTGTAGCTGGTCTCTCTCTTTAGTCAGGTTGTCTCTTCTCTCTTGGTGCTGGTCTCACCGTCTCTCAGGGTGTCTGCGCTGACGTAGATATCCACAATGCTCTCCTCCATCTCACCTCTGTCAAACTTGACCTTCTTGTTCCGATCTGGTTCAGCATAGATGACCTTTGGCATCTTTAACAATGCCTGGGTCTTTCTTTCTATGTAGGTCTACTATACATTAAGTCTCTGCTTCTAGAATGAATGTGGAGGTCTTCCCACATGGCCACTGTCGTACATCAACTGCAAGCCCTCTATACATTAAGTCTCTGCTTCTAGTGACATCTCTGTCTCTGAGTCATCTGTGTGTCTCTGTCTGTGTGACTGATGTAGGTGTTAACTCTAGGGAATTATCAACAAAATGACACGGGTAGTTGTGGCTATGCTAATACAACAAAATAGAACAAGTTTGCATACTAGTGTGCGTACTTGTGTGTATACTTTTGTCCGTGCGTGTGTGTGTGTGTGTGTGTGTGTGTGTGTGTGTGTGTGTGTGTGTGTGTGTGTGTGTGTGTGTGTGTGTGTGTGTGTGTGTGTGTGTGTGTGTGTGTGTGTGTGTGTGTGTGTGTGTGTGTGAGAGATTGTTACAGTGGTTATTGTTAAACCATTTTCTGCAGCACAATATAAATCATTCAGTCCAGAGTATATCTCAACATG
>NW_027039829.1:81474-106212 GCF_034236695.1 Oncorhynchus nerka | reverse complement strand
GAAAACATGCGGTCTCTCCTTCACTGCAGCCGAGGTGAGTAAGACATTTAAACGTGTTAACCCTCGCAAGGCTGCAGGCCCAGACGGCATCCCCAGCCGCGCCCTCAGAGCATGCGCAGACCAGCTGGCCGGTGTGTTTACGGACATATTCAATCAATCCCTATACCAGTCTGCTGTTCCCACATGCTTCAAGAGGGCCACCATTGTTCCTGTTCCCAAGAAAGCTAAGGTAACTGAGCTAAACGACTACCGCCCCGTAGCACTCACTTCCGTCATCATGAAGTGCTTTGAGAGACTAGTCAAGGACCATATCACCTCCACCCTACCTGACACCCTAGACCCACTCCAATTTGCTTACCGCCCAAATAGGTCCACAGACGATGCAATCTCAACCACACTGCACACTGCCCTAACCCACCTGGACAAGAGGAATACCTATGTGAGAATGCTGTTCATCGACTACAGCTCGGCATTCAACACCATAGTACCCTCCAAGCTCGTCATCAAGCTCGAGACCCTGGGTCTCGACCCGCCCTGTGCAACTGGGTACTGGACTTCCTGACGGGCCGCCCCCAGGTGGTGAGGGTAGCCTTGCATCTCACCCGCTGATCCTCAACGGGGGCCCCACAGGGTGCGTTCTGAGCCCTCTCCTGTACTCCCTGTTCACCCGACTGCGTGGCCACGCCACGCCTCAACTCAATCATCAAGTTTTGGACGGACACAACAGTGGTAGCGATTTACCAACAACGGCTTGAGACGGCCTACAGGGAGGAGGTGAGGGCCCTCGGAGTGTGGTGTCAGGAAAATAACCTCACACTCAACGTCAACAAAACTAAGGAGATGATTGTGGACTTCAGGGAAACAGCAGAGGGAACACCCTATCCACATCGATGGAACAGTAGTGGAGAGGGTAGCAAGTTTAAGTTCCTCGGCATACACATCACAGACAAACTGAATTGGTCCACTCACACTGACAGCGTCGTGAAGAGAATCTCAAGGCTATCAGACTGTTAAACAGCCACCATTGAGTGGCTGCTGCCAACTTACACTGTCATTGACACTGACCCAACTCCAGCCACTTTAATAATGGGAATTGATGGGAAATGATGTAAATATATCACTAGCCACTTTAAACAATGCTACCTTATATAATGTTACTTACCCTACATTATTCATCTCATATGCATACGTATATACTGTACTCTACATCATCGACTGCATCCTTATGTAATACATGTATCACTAGCCACTTTAACTATGCCACTTTGTTTACTTTGTCTACATACTCATCTCATATGTATATACTGTACTCGATACCATCTACTGTATGCTGCTCTGTACCATCACTCACTCATATATCCTTATGTACATATTCTTTATCCCCTTACACTGTGTATAAGACAGTAGTTTTAGAATTGTTAGTTAGATTACTTGTTGGTTATCACTGCATTGTCGGAACTAGAAGCACAAGCATTTCGCTACACTTGCATTAACATCTGCTAACCATGTGTATGTGACAAATAAAATTTGATTTGATTTGATTTGTCCCCGGACCTCCCCTGTCTCAGCCTTCAGTATCTTGGCATCAATAGTCTATGTGCAGGGGGGCTAGGGTCAGTCTGTTATATCTGGTGTATAATTCTCCTGTCTTATCTGGTGTCCTGTGTGAATTTAAGTATGCTCCCTCTAATTCTCTCTCTCCCTCTCTCCCCTCCCAGAGGACCTGAGCTCTAGGACCATGCCTCAGGACTACCTGGCCTGATGACTCCTAGCTGTCCCCAGTCCACCTAGTCGTGCTGCTGTTCAAGTTTCAACTGTTCTGCCTGCGCCTATGGAACCTGGACGTGCTACATTGACCTGCTGTTTTTGACTCTCCCTCTCGCTCCACCGCCCCTGCTGTCTCAACCTCTGAATGCTCGGCTATTAAATGCCTACCGACATTTACTCCTGACCTGTTGCACCCTCTACAACCACTGTGATTATTATTTGACCCTGCTGGTCATCTATGAACATTTGAACATCTTGAAGAACAATCTGGCCTTAATGACCATGTGCTCTTATAATATCTACCCAGCACAGCTAGAAGAGGGCTCCGGGCAGCCGAGCGGAAATGGAGGAAAACTCGCCTCCCTGCGGACCTGGCATCCTTTCACTCCCTCCTCTCTACATTTTCCTCCTCTGTCTCTGCTGCTAAAGCCACTTTCTACCACTCTAAATTCCAAGCATCTGCCTCTAACCCTAGGAAGCTCTTTGCCACCTTCTCCTCCCTCTTGAATCCTCCTCCCCCTCCCCCCCCTCCTCCCTCTCTGCAGATGACTTTGTCAACCATTTTGAAAAGAAGGTCGACGACATCCGATCCTCGTTTGCTAAGTCAAACGACACCGCTGGTTCTGCTCACACTGCCCTACCCTGTGCTCTGACCTCTTTCTCCCTCTCTCTCCAGATGACATCTCGCGTCTTGTGACGGCCGGCCGCCCAACAACCTGCCCGCTTGACCCTATCCCCTCCTCTCTTCTCCAGACCATCTCCGGTGACCTTCTCCCTTACCTCACCTCGCTCATCAACTCATCCCTGACCGCTGGCTACGTCCCTCCCGTCTTCAAGAGAGCGAGAGTTGCACCCCCTTCTGAAAAAACCTACACTCGATCCCTCCGATGTCAACAACTACAGACCGGTATCCCTTCTTTCTTTTCTCTCCAAAACTCTTGAACGTGCCGTCCTTGGCCAGCTCTCCCGCTATCTCTCTCAGAATGACCTTCTTGATCCAAATCAGTCAGGTTTCAAGACTAGTCATTCAACTGAGACTGCTCTTCTCTGTATCACGGAGGCACTCCGCACTGCTAAAGCTAACTCTCTCTCCTCTGCTCTCATCCTTCTAGACCTATCGGCTGCCTTCGATACTGTGAACCATCAGATCCTCCTCTCCACCCTCTCCGAGTTGGGCATCTCCGGCGCGGCCCACGCTTGATTGCGTCCTACCTGACAGGTCGCTCCTACCAGGTGGCGTGGCGAGAATCTGTCTCCTCACCACGCGCTCTCACCACTGGTGTCCCCCAGGGCTCTGTTCTAGGCCCTCTCCTATTCTCGCTATACACCAAGTCACTTGGCTCTGTCATAACCTCACATGGTCTCTCCTATCATTGCTATGCAGACGACACACAATTAATCTTCTCCTTTCCCCCTCTGATGACCAGGTGGCGAATCGCATCTCTGCATGTCTGGCAGACATATCAGTGTGGATGACGGATCACCACCTCAAGCTGAACCTCGGCAAGACGGAGCTGCTCTTCCTCCCGGGGAAGGACTGCCCGTTCCATGATCTCGCCATCACAGTTGACAACTCCATCGTGTCCTCCTCCCAGAGCGCTAAGAACCTTGGCGTGATCCTGGACAACACCCTGTCGTTCTCAACTAACATCAAGGCGGTGGCCCGTTCCTGTAGGTTCATGCTCTACAACATCCGCAGAGTACGACCCTGCCTCACACAGGAAGCGGCGCAGGTCCTAATCCAGGCACTTGTCATCTCCCGTCTGGATTACTGCAACTCGCTGTTGGCTGGGCTCCCTGCCTGTGCCATTAAACCCCTACAACTCATCCAGAACGCCGCAGCCCGTCTGGTGTTCAACCTTCCCAAGTTCTCTCACGTCACCCGCTCCTCCGCTCTCTCCACTGGCTTCCAGTTGAAGCTCGCATCCGCTACAAGACCATGGTGCTTGCCTACGGAGCTGTGAGGGGAACGGCACCTCAGTACCTCCAGGCTCTGATCAGGCCCTACACCCAAACAAGGGCACTGCGTTCATCCACCTCTGGCCTGCTCGCCTCCCTACCACTGAGGAAGTACAGTTCCCGCTCAGCCCAGTCAAAACTGTTCGCTGCTCTGGCCCCCCAATGGTGGCACAAACTCCCTCACGACGCCAGGACAGCGGAGTCAATCACCACCTTCCGGAGACACCTGAAACCCCACCTCTTTAAGGAATACCTAGGATAGGATAAAGTAATCCTTCCCCCCCCCCCCTTAAAAGACCTGGATGCACTATTGTAAAGTGGCTGTTCCACTGGATGTCATAAGGTGAAAGCACCAATTTGTAAGTCTGCTAAATGACTTAAATGTAATGTAAATGTAAAGAGGACTGGCCACCCCTCAGAGCCTGGTTTCTTCCTAGGTACAGTGCTTCTAAATCTGCATTGCTTGCTGTTTGGGGTTTTAGGCTGGGTTTCTGTACAGCACTGTGTGACATCTGCTGATGTAAAAAGGACTTTATAAATACATTTGATGGATTGATACAGCCCATGCCATAATTTCCCCCTCTCCTCATTTTCTTTTAATCGATTTGAAGGGAATGCCGGGGGGATAATGGAATGATATAGGGTGAGAGAACATTATGAAGGGGTGTGAGGAGGGGGAGGTAAATTACACTGTATACTATGAGGAGAAGACGGAGGCAGCATGATGTTGCTTTGGCTAACCATCTCCCCCAACTATCGCTCTCCAAAAGGAGATCCTCGCAGGCGTTCATTTGGGCCATGACCCTCACTTCATTCTCCGCTTGGCTCCATCCCAAAAACACAACCTCCCTTTAAATAGCAGGTATCTGCAGTTCCCTGTCTAAGAAATGCTTCCCCCAACTCAAGTTATTACGTTTCGACTGACTAAAATTCAGCCGGAGGCCTTATAGAATGTCCAGCACACAGGCTAAACTAGCCCACACTTGAGGGAATCCAGCGTAACACCTTTTTCCCCGGTATGAGCATAGAAATGAGCATTCGGCCTGAGCCCTCTGCTCTCGAAGCGATCCCTCCGACCTGCTGCACTGTGCGCAGGTGTGTGTACCAGCAGTAGAGAAATTAACATATATCACATTGTTATAGTTAGGCCTCGTTTGGTCCCTAATGGCTGGCCAGGGATAATTTAATCTCTCCACTCTCCGACTGAAACCCACAGGCCTATTTAAATCAACCACGAGCAACATCACCGGCTCGTTTGGGATAAATGTCACTCTGAGACGTGCTTAGCCTCCGTTGCCCTTCGCCGGTAACACCATCCACAGATACTGGTGAAAGTAGTCACAGGTAAACCATTCATGTCCAGGATTTGTTGTTCAAGTACGCAGTATGTTTTTTATTTAATGGTCGACAGCCTACTTGTAGATATACTGTAGGGGTTGGTGGTCAACAAGCTACGTCTGTCACAATCAGTGAACCCTGATTGGAGTACCCTTTATTAGGACATTCATTGGGTGCAGGTGATTGCACAAATGACTTAAAACATGCACATTTTGAATGATGTTGGGAAATGATTGACAAGAGTTTTTGACATGAAGAACTATGCATTAAAACCCAAATTGTGCATAAATTGAAGAGGTTGATAACAAGGTCTTGTCTGATTTAGTGGGTTATCTATGCCTTTCTCCCTCTTTCTTTATCTCTCCCTCTACCTCTATCAATCTCTGCCTCGTTCTGTCCATCTGTCTCACAGTGGAGTGTCTCTCAGGTCAGAGAAGCAGTGTTCTGCCCACCATGTGCCGTCTCAGTCTCCATCTCCGTCTCTCTCTCTCTCCTTCTCAGATGAGAAGATGAACAGATGTATGTTCAGGGAGGACGTCTGGGTTCGAGGGGCTATAGCTGAGGAATAGGACTGTCCGATTCAGGGGAAAACCCAAATGGAATGATCTCTGCTCTCCTCAATTCCCTGCCTTTAACTATTGCCTGCTGTGAACTTAATATAATTATTAATGAAACATACCACTTGACTTTTACGTCTCATAGATCAGACCTTTATAATACCACTTTTAAAATGGCTAAAACTGGCATAGAACGTTTCACCCATCTTTTCACTTTCCCTTAACTGCTGAAAATATGTCATGTTCTACGTAGAAAAGTCATAGATCAGATCTTAAATAGAAGGCATTGTACAATATATGATAAAAACAGCTGCCAGTAACAATACCCCTGCGTCAAAGCACTTCACACTTTCTTCCTTTCATGGCTCTAATCTTCACCTCGTGGTGATATCATAGCCCATTAGCATGGTGTGAGACTGTTTAATGGCATCCCATAATTACATAAATACAGTCACACAGCATCAGGTTGCCTATTACCACGGCGATATAGGAATGCCAAATGGTGTACATAGAGCCAGCCATCTCCATAAAAACAGACATGAACTATTCATCACCAATGTCTTGTAGATCCTCTCTCTCCATGCATGTTTTCAACTCATTGCAGAGTCCCGGCACAAACATCTGGACTGCGTTCATGTAAATGCAGGAAAAAGACCCCGCGGGTTTTCAATGGACCTTTATTGATAAGAAAGGAGACGGATGAACAATACGCCGCTATAGCTACCACAGAGGTCCTATCAATCTAGACCAAGCAGGTTGTGTGTGTGTGTGTGTGTGTGTGTGTGTGTGTGTGTGTGTGTGTGTGTGTGTGTGTGTGTGTGTGTGTGTGTGTGTGTGCGCGGCATGTCTAAGCCACCGCGGCTCATATGGCTAAGGCACCAGCGCACCAATCTGAGACCAGCTGGCTGTGAAGTGTCAGTCACCATACATAAGCCATTGTTGACCATGAATATGATTCCCTCTGAAGGGATCAGATAAGTAGAAGGGAAAGGAAGGTACATACATACACTGAACAAAAATAAATGCAACATGCAGCAATTTAAAAAGTTCATATAAGGAAATCAGTTAATTGAAATACATTTTAGGCCCTAATGTATCCATTTCAAATGACTGGGAAAACAGATGTGCATCCGTTGGTCACAGATACATAATAAAAAAAAAAGTTTGGGCGTGGATCAGAAAACCAGTCAGTACCTGGTGTGACCACCATTTGCCTCATGCAGTGTGACATATCTCCTTCGCATAGAGTTGATCAGGCTGTTGATTGTGGCCTGTGGAATATTGTCCCACTCCTCTTCAATGGCCGTGTGAAGTTGCTGGATATTGGCGGGAAGTTGAACACCACGTCGTACACGTCGATCCAGAGCATCCCAAACATGATCAATGGATGACATGTCTGGTGAGTAGGCAGGCCGTGGAAGAACTGGGACACTTTCAGCTTCCAGGAATTGTGTGGTGCATTATCATGCTGAAACATAAGATTATGGCTGCGGATGAATGGTACGACAACGGTATCTCTGTGCATTCAAATTGCCATCAATAATTCCGTAGCTTATGCCTGCCCATACCATAACGCCACCACCACCATAGGGCACTCTGTTCACAATGTTGACTCCAGCAAACTGCTCGCCCACACAACGCCATACACACGGTCTGTCATCTGCCTGGTACAGTTGAAACTGGGACTAATCCGTGAAGAGCACACTTCTCCAACATGCCAGTGGCCATCGAAGGTGAACATTTGCCCACTGAAGTCAGTTACAATGCCAAACTTCAGTCAGGTCAAGACCCTGGTGAGGACGACGAGAACGCAGGTGAGCTTCCCTGAGACGGTTTCTGACAGTTTGTGCAGAAATGATTTGGTTGTGTAAACCAATAGTTTCATCAGCTGTCTGGGTGGCTGGTCTCAGACGATCCCGCAGGTGAAGAAGCCGGATGGGGAGGTCCTGGGCAGGTTTGGTTACACATGGTCTGCGGTTGTGGTGCCGGATGGACATACTGCCAAATTCTCTAAAACAATGTTGGAAATAGCTTATGGTAGAAAATGTACGTTAAATTCTCTCCATCAGCTCTGGTGCACATTCCTGTAGTCAGCATGCCAATTGCAAGCTCCCTCAAAACTTCAGACATCTGTGGCACTGTGTTGTTTGACAAAACTGCACATTTTAGTGGCCTTTTGGGGTCCCCAGCACAAGGCGCACCTATGTAACGACAATGCTGTTTGGTCAGCTTCTTGATATGCCACATCTGTCAGGTGGATGGATTATCGTGGCAAAGGAGAAATGCTCACAAACAGGGAAACTTGGGCACAATATTTGAGAGAAATGCGCTTTTTATGCACTTTACATGTTGCGTTTAAATTTGTGTTGTATAGCACTTTAATGAAAGCAAAACACTGTGTATTAATATTGTATTAAGTCCATCTCATTGTGTGATGCAACTCAGTAGTTTTGCTTATTACCATTGGCTTCTGCAATGTACCCTATAGGCCTGTAGCGTACTCTTTAACCCAGAAATGATAGCGTTGTCAGTACAGAGAGGCTCAGAAGGCCCAGTGTGGCTATTAGCTTTGAGTGTGATGAGGGCATTGATCCAGAGCTAGGCCTGCTCAGCCTCAGTCTCAGTGCAGGTGGTGCCCAGAACCCAGAACCCAGACCCAGCTGTCAGCCCAGCCAGTGAACAGGGAGACAAAGCTTGTGGAAACAGAGGGCAGGAGGGTAGAAACTTGTCAACGGCACACAGACCCTGAGAGGATTAGAGGGGAAATAAATGTGTGGAGGATGAATGATCCAGACCCCTCTCATTCCTCCTGCTATTCATGTGCCCACGTCAAAGGACAGCTTCAGTACCCCCCTTCCACACACACAAGCATGAATACACATGATACATGCAGATATACATACACATGCAAGCATGCACACACACACACACACACACACACACGCTCCTGGCTGAGGAGAGGGTTGGGAGAGAAAGTGGAAAGTGGCCTAGAGAATAATGCATGAGCAGTACTTTTATTGTGCATCATTATGTGCTTTTTATGGTTTTTAATATGATGTTATTGCCAGAGGCCTTTTTCTTGCAGTTACTTAGTGGCACGGTCATATTTATAACTTTTGTCTTTCGCATTTATTCCAGGGTAAATATTCACTCAGTGGAGGCTGCTGAGGGGAGGACGGCTCATGAGAATGGCTGGAACTGAACAAATGGATTGGCGTCAAACCATGTGTTTGATGCCATTCCACCTATTCCGCTCCAGCTGTTACCACGAGCCCATCCTCCCCAATTAAGGTGCCACCAGCCTCCTGTGTATTCACTACTGTACTGCATGTTGCTGCCCACACTAATGACAGTCTCAATTACATCGAGCAGATGCAATATGAATGGTGTGTGGATAGTTTCCACTGAATATGAAAGGCCTGACAAGTTTACGCTGGGAACTGTTCTTCAGTTGGTTGTATTCACCCTAATATTCGCAACACAACAGAGGAGTCATTATAAATGGCGCACAGGAAGGAATAGCCTTAATGAAAAGGAACATCCACATGACCCAAATGAGCGTGAGCAGCCGCCGACAGCAGCAGACAAATCACACACACACACACACACACACACACACACACACACACACACACACACACACACACACACACACTTGTTTGACGCTAAAGGCTAAGGACAACCTAGCATATTGGGCGGTGTCATGCCGTCTCGCCCGAGTGTGTCACTTGTGGAGCCAATTGATTATTTTTAACCAAAGCAGATGGTGTAATTACCCTTTTAGAAGCATATGTGAGTGCCTGGCATTAATGATTCATTTGCCTTGTGGTGCCGTAAAATCAGAAGGACTTTGATGGGTGAGTTTTGACTTGACAGGGGGAAGCTACAGTCTGGGATTCTTTCTTTCTTTTGGCAGGCCTGTCACTTGTTTTGTTTTACAGCTGAGAGAGGAGGCTGGGTGAGTTCTGACTTGACAAGCTGGAACTTCATTTAGTTGTGTGTTTGTTCTCTCATTACGCCAAACTGATAGGGAAGACAGAGGAGGGTGTCGTGAAGTAATGGGACCCGGGGATTCATGTCCGACAGGATCCTATCTTGACAGTCACAGCTACTGAAGCCGAAGAAAATCAAATGTCGACTCCACTCAAGAGGTACAAGGAAAACCCATCAAATTAGAAGGACAGAAATCCAATGCACACACATTGGATGTGTGGGAACAGTCACACATTGGATGTGTGGGAACAGTCACACATTGGATGTGTGGGAACAGTCACACAATGCATGTGTGGGAACAGTCACACAATGCATGTGTGGGAACAGTCACACAATGCATGTGTGGGAACAGTCACACAATGCATGTGTGGGAACAGTCACACAATGCATGTGTGGGAACAGTCACAAAATGCATGTGTGGGAACAGTCACACATTGGATGTGTGGGAACAGTCGCAATACATGTGTGGGAACAGTCACACATTGGATGTGTGGGAACAGTCACAATACATGTGTGGGAACAGTCACAATACATGTGTGGGAACAGTCACACATTGGATGTGTGGGAACAGTCACACATTGGATGTGTGGGAACAGTCACACATTGGATGTGTGGGAACAGTCACAATACATGTGTGGGAACAGTCACACATTGGATGTGTGGGAACAGTCACAATACATGTGTGGGAACAGTCACAATACATGTGTGGGAACAGTCACACATTGGATGTGTGGGAACAGTCGCAATACATGTGTGGGAACAGTCACACATTGGATGTGTGGGAACAGTCACAATACATGTGTGGGAACAGTCACAATACATGTGTGGGAACAGTCACAATACATGTGTGGGAACAGTCACACATTGGATGTGTGGGAACAGTCACACATTGGATGTGTGGGAACAGTCACACATTGGATGTGTGGGAACAGTCACACAATGCATGTGTGGGAACAGTCACACAATGCATGTGTGGGAACAGTCACACAATGCATGTGTGGGAACAGTCACACATTGGATGTGTGGGAACAGTCGCAATACATGTGTGGGAACAGTCACACATTGGATGTGTGGGAACAGTCACAATACATGTGTGGGAACAGTCACAATACATGTGTGGGAACAGTCACACATTGGATGTGTGGGAACAGTCACAATACATGTGTGGGAACAGTCACACATTGGATGTGTGGGAACAGTCACAATACATGTGTGGGAACAGTCACAATACATGTGTGGGAACAGTCACACATTGGATGTGTGGGAACAGTACATGTGTGGGAACAGTCACAATACATTGGGAACAGTCACACATTGGATGTGTGGGAACAGTCGCAATACATGTGTGGGAACAGTCACAATACATGTGTGGGAACAGTCACAATACATGTGTGGGAACAGTCACAATACATGTGTGGGAACAGTCACAATACATGTGTGGGAACAGTCACACATTGGATGTGTGGGAACAGTCGCAATACATGTGTGGGAACAGTCACACATTGGATGTGTGGGAACAGTCGCAATACATGTGTGGGAACAGTCACAATACATGTGTGGGAACAGTCACAATACATGTGTGGGAACAGTCACAATACATGTGTGGGAACAGTCACAATACATGTGTGGGAACAGTCACAATACATGTGTGGAAACAGTCACAATACATGTGTGGGAACAGTCACACATTGGATGTGTGGGAACAGTCACACAATGGATGTGTGGGAACAGTCACACATTGGATGTGTGGGAACAGTCACACATTGGATGTGTGGGAACAGTCACACAATGCATGTGTGGGAACAGTCACACAATGCATGTGTGGGAACAGTCACACAATGCATGTGTGGGAACAGTCACACATTGGATGTGTGGGAACAGTCGCAATACATGTGTGGGA
This sequence comes from Oncorhynchus nerka, assembly GCF_034236695.1. Taxonomy (NCBI): domain Eukaryota; kingdom Metazoa; phylum Chordata; class Actinopteri; order Salmoniformes; family Salmonidae; genus Oncorhynchus; species Oncorhynchus nerka. The sequence goes on along the minus strand of NW_027039829.1, from coordinate 94,698 downwards.
ACAGTCACACATTGGATGTGTGGGAACAGTCACAATACATGTGTGGGAACAGTCACAATACATGTGTGGGAACAGTCACACATTGGATGTGTGGGAACAGTCACAATACATGTGTGGGAACAGTCACACATTGGATGTGTGGGAACAGTCGCAATACATGTGTGGGAACAGTCACACATTGGCTGTGTGGGAACAGTCGCAATACATGTGTGGGAACAGTCACAATACATGTGTGGGAACAGTCACACATTGGATGTGTGGGAACAGTCACAATACATGTGTGGGAACAGTCACACATTGGATGTGTGGGAACAGTCACACATTGGATGTGTGGGAACAGTCACAATACATGTGTGGGAACAGTCACACATTGGATGTGTGGGAACAGTCGCAATACATGTGTGGGAACAGTCACAATACATGTGTGGGAACAGTCACAATACATGTGTGGGAACAGTCACAATACATGTGTGGGAACAGTCGCAATACATGTGTGGGAACAGTCACACATTGGATGTGTGGGAACAGTCACAATACATGTGTGGGAACAGTCACAATACATGTGTGGGAACAGTCACACATTGGATGTGTGGGAACAGTCACAATACATGTGTGGGAACAGTCACACATTGGATGTGTGGGAACAGTCACAATACATGTGTGGGAACAGTCACACATTGGATGTGTGGGAACAGTCACACATTGGATGTGTGGGAACAGTCACAATACATGTGTGGGAACAGTCACACATTGGATGTGTGGGAACAGTCGCAATACATGTGTGGGAACAGTCACAATACATGTGTGGGAACAGTCACAATACATGTGTGGGAACAGTCACAATACATGTGTGGGAACAGTCACAATACATGTGTGGGAACAGTCACACATTGGATGTGTGGGAACAGTCGCAATACATGTGTGGGAACAGTCACACATTGGATGTGTGGGAACAGTCGCAATACATGTGTGGGAACAGTCACAATACATGTGTGGGAACAGTCACAATACATGTGTGGGAACAGTCACACATTGGATGTGTGGGAACAGTCACAATACATGTGTGGGAACAGTCACACATTGGATGTGTGGGAACAGTCGCAATACATGTGTGGGAACAGTCACACATTGGATGTGTGGGAACAGTCGCAATACATGTGTGGGAACAGTCACAATACATGTGTGGGAACAGTCACACATTGGATGTGTGGGAACAGTCACAATACATGTGTGGGAACAGTCACACATTGGATGTGTGGGAACAGTCACACATTGGATGTGTGGGAACAGTCACACATTGGATGTGTGGGAACAGTCGCAATACATGTGTGGGAACAGTCACAATACATGTGTGGGAACAGTCACAATACATGTGTGGGAACAGTCACAATACATGTGTGGGAACAGTCACACATTGGATGTGTGGGAACAGTCGCAATACATGTGTGGGAACAGTCACACATTGGATGTGTGGGAACAGTCGCAATACATGTGTGGGAACAGTCACAATACATGTGTGGGAACAGTCACAATACATGTGTGGGAACAGTCACAATACATGTGTGGGAACAGTCACAATACATGTGTGGGAACAGTCACAATACATGTGTGGGAACAGTCACACATTGGATGTGTGGGAACAGTCACACAATGGATGTGTGGGAACAGTCACACATTGGATGTGTGGGAACAGTCACACATTGGATGTGTGGGAACAGTCACACAATGCATGTGTGGGAACAGTCACACAATGCATGTGTGGGAACAGTCACACAATGCATGTGTGGGAACAGTCACACATTGGATGTGTGGGAACAGTCGCAATACATGTGTGGGAACAGTCACACATTGGATGTGTGGGAACAGTCACAATACATGTGTGGGAACAGTCACAATACATGTGTGGGAACAGTCACACATTGGATGTGTGGGAACAGTCGCAATACATGTGTGGGAACAGTCACACATTGGATGTGTGGGAACATACATGTGTGGGAACAGTCACAATACATGTGTGGGAACAGTCACACATTGGATGTGTGGGAACAGTCACAATACATGTGTGGGAACAGTCACACATTGGATGTGTGGGAACAGTCGCAATACATGTGTGGGAACAGTCACACATTGGCTGTGTGGGAACAGTCGCAATACATGTGTGGGAACAGTCACAATACATGTGTGGGAACAGTCACACATTGGATGTGTGGGAACAGTCACAATACATGTGTGGGAACAGTCACACATTGGATGTGTGGGAACAGTCACACATTGGATGTGTGGGAACAGTCACAATACATGTGTGGGAACAGTCACACATTGGATGTGTGGGAACAGTCGCAATACATGTGTGGGAACAGTCACAATACATGTGTGGGAACAGTCACAATACATGTGTGGGAACAGTCACAATACATGTGTGGGAACAGTCACAATACATGTGTGGGAACAGTCACACATTGGATGTGTGGGAACAGTCGCAATACATGTGTGGGAACAGTCACACATTGGATGTGTGGGAACAGTCGCAATACATGTGTGGGAACAGTCACAATACATGTGTGGGAACAGTCACAATACATGTGTGGGAACAGTCACAATACATGTGTGGGAACAGTCACAATACATGTGTGGAAACAGTCACAATACATGTGTGGGAACAGTCACAATACATGTGTGGGAACAGTCACACATTGGATGTGTGGGAACAGTCACACAATGGATGTGTGGGAACAGTCACACATTGGATGTGTGGGAACAGTCACAATACATGTGTGGGAACAGTCACAATACATGTGTGGGAACAGTCACAATACATGTGTGGGAACAGTCACACATTGGATGTGTGGGAACAGTCACAATACATGTGTGGGAACAGTCACACATTGGATGTGTGGGAACAGTCGCAATACATGTGTGGGAACAGTCACACATTGGCTGTGTGGGAACAGTCGCAATACATGTGTGGGAACAGTCACAATACATGTGTGGGAACAGTCACACATTGGATGTGTGGGAACAGTCACACACATGTGTGGGAACAGTCACACATTGGATGTGTGGGAACAGTCACACATTGGATGTGTGGGAACAGTCACAATACATGTGTGGGAACAGTCACACATTGGATGTGTGGGAACAGTCACAATACATGTGTGGGAACAGTCACAATACATGTGGGAACAGTCACAATACATGTGTGGGAACAGTCACATACATGTGGGAACATGCAATACATGTGGGAACAGTCACACATTGGATGTGTGGGAACAGTCACACATGTGTGGGAACAGTCACAATACATGTGTGGGAACAGTCACACATTGGATGTGTGGGAACAGTCACAATACATGTGTGGGAACAGTCACACAATGGATGTGTGGGAACAGTCACAATACATGTGTGGGAACAGTCACACATTGGATGTGTGGGAACAGTCACACATTGGATGTGTGGGAACAGTCACAATACATGTGTGGGAACAGTCACACATTGGATGTGTGGGAACAGTCGCAATACATGTGTGGGAACAGTCACAATACATGTGTGGGAACAGTCACAATACATGTGAACAGTCACAATACATGTGTGGGAACAGTCACAATACATGTGTGGGAACAGTCACACATTGGATGTGTGGGAACAGTCGCAATACATGTGTGGGAACAGTCACACATTGGATGTGTGGGAACAGTCACAATACATGTGTGGGAACAGTCACAATACATGTGTGGGAACAGTCACAATACATGTGTGGAACAGTCACACATTGGATGTGTGGGAACAGTCACAATACATGTGTGGGAACAGTCACACATTGGATGTCGCAATACATGTGTGGGAACAGTCACACATTGGATGTGTGGGAACAGTCAATACATTGGATGTGTGGGAACAGTCACACATTGGATGTGTGGGAACAGTCACACATGTGTGGGAACAGTCACACATTGGATGTGTGGGAACAGTCACACACAATACATGTGTGGGAACAGTCACAATACATGTGTGGGAACAGTCACAATACATGTGTGGGAACAGTCACAATACATGTGTGGGAACAGTCACAATACATGTGTGGGAACAGTCACACATTGGATGTGTGGGAACAGTCACACATTGGATGTGTGGGAACAGTCACACATTGGATGTGTGGGAACAGTCACACATTGGATGTGTGGGAACAGTCACACAATGCATGTGTGGGAACAGTCACACAATGCATGTGTGGGAACAGTCACACAATGCATGTGTGGGAACAGTCACACATTGGATGTGTGGGAACAGTCGCAATACATGTGTGGGAACAGTCACACATTGGATGTGTGGGAACAGTCATACATGTGTGGGAACAGTCACAATACATGTGTGGGAACAGTCACACATTGGATGTGTGGGAACAGTCGCAATACATGTGTGGGAACAGTCACACATTGGATGTGTGGGAACAGTCACAATACATGTGTGGGAACAGTCACAATACATGTGTGGGAACAGTCACACATTGGATGTGTGGGAACAGTCACAATACATGTGTGGGAACAGTCACACATTGGATGTGTGGGAACAGTCGCAATACATGTGTGGGAACAGTCACACATTGGCTGTGTGGGAACAGTCGCAATACATGTGTGGGAACAGTCACATACATGGTGTGGGAACAGTCACACATTGGATGTGTGGGAACAGTCACAATACATGTGTGGGAACAGTCACACATTGGATGTGTGGGAACAGTCACACATTGGATGTGTGGGAACAGTCACAATACATGTGTGGGAACAGTCACACATTGGATGTGGGAACAGTCGCAATACATGTGTGGGAACAGTCACAATACATGTGTGGGAACAGTCACAATACATGATGTGGGAACAGTCACAATACATGTGTGGGAACAGTCACAATACATGTGTGGGAACAGTCACACATTGGATGTGTGGGAACAGTCATGTGTGGGAACAGTCACACATTGGATGTGTGGGAACAGTCGCAATACATGTGTGGGAACAGTCACAATACATGTGTGGGAACAGTCACAATACATGTGTGGGAACAGTCACAATACATGTGTGGGAACAGTCACAATACATGTGTGGAAACAGTCACAATACATGTGTGGGAACAGTCACAATACATGTGTGGGAACAGTCACACATTGGATGTGTGGGAACAGTCACACAATGGATGTGTGGGAACAGTCACACATTGGATGTGTGGGAACAGTCACAATACATGTGTGGGAACAGTCACAATACATGTGTGGGAACAGTCACAATACATGTGTGGAAACAGTTACAATACATGTGTGGGAACAGTCACAATACATGTGTGGGAACAGTCACACATTGGATGTGTGGGAACAGTCACACATTGGATGTGTGGGAACAGTCACACAATGCATGTGTGGGAACAGTCACACAATGCATGTGTGGGAACAGTCACACAATGCATGTGTGGGAACAGTCACACAATGCATGTGTGGGAACAGTCACACATTGGATGTGTGGGAACAGTCACACATTGGATGTGTGGGAACAGTCACACATTGGATGTGTGGGAACAGTCACACATTGGATGCGTGGGAACAGTCACACATTGGATGTGTGGGAACAGTCGCAATACATGTGTGGGAACAGTCACACATTGGATGTGTGGGAACAGTCACAATACATGTGTGGGAACAGTCACAATACATGTGTGGGAACAGTCACACATTGGATGTGTGGGAACAGTCACACATTGGATGTGTGGGAACAGTCACACATTGGATGTGTGGGAACAGTCACACAATGGATGTGTGGGAACAGTCACACATTGGATGTGTGGGAACAGTCACAATACATGTGTGGGAACAGTCACAATACATGTGTGGGAACAGTCACAATACATGTGTGGGAACAGTCACAATACATGTGTGGAAACAGTTACAATACATGTGTGGGAACAGTCACAATACATGTGTGGGAACAGTCACACATTGGATGTGTGGGAACAGTCACACATTGGATGTGTGGGAACAGTCACACATTGGATGTGTGGGAACAGTCACACAATGCATGTGTGGGAACAGTCACACAATGCATGTGTGGGAACAGTCACACAATGCATGTGTGGGAACAGTCACACAATGCATGTGTGGGAACAGTCACACATTGGATGTGTGGGAACAGTCACACTTTGGATGTGTGGGAACAGTCACATATTGGATGTGTGGGAACAGTCACACATTGGATGTGTGGGAACAGTCGCAATACATGTGTGGGAACAGTCACACATTGGATGTGTGGGAACAGTCACAATACATGTGTGGGAACAGTCACAATACATGTGTGGGAACAGTCACACATTGGATGTGTGGGAACAGTCACACATTGGATGTGTGGGAACAGTCACACATTGGATGTGTGGGAACAGTCACACATTGGATGTGTGGGAACAGTCACACATTGGATGTGTGGGAACAGTCACACAATGGATGTGTGGGAAGAGTCACACATTGGATGTGTGGGAACAGACACACAATGGATGTGTGGGAACAGTCACACAATGGATGTGTGGGAACAGTCACACAATGGATGTGTGGGAACAGTCACACATTGGATGTGTGGGAACAGTCACACATTGGATGTGTGGGAACAGTCACACAATGCATGTGTGGGAACAGTCACACAATGGATGTGTGGGAACAGTCACACATTGGATGTGTGGGAACAGTCACACATTGGATGTGTGGGAACAGTCACACAATGGATGTGTGGGAACAGTCACACAATGGATGTGTGGGAACAGTCACACATTGGATGTGTGGGAACAGTCACAATACATGTGTGGGAACAGTCACAATACATGTGTGGGAACAGTCACACATTGGATGTGTGGGAACAGTCACACATTGGATGTGTGGGAACAGTCACACATTGGATGTGTGGGAACAGTCACACATTGGATGTGTGGGAACAGTCACACATTGGATGTGTGGGAACAGTCACACAATGGATGTGTGGGAACAGTCACACATTGGATGTGTGGGAACAGTCACACATTGGATGTGTGGGAACAGTCACACAATGGATGTGTGGGAACAGTCACACATTGGATGTGTGGGAACAGTCACACATTGGATGTGTGGGAACAGTCACACATTGGATGTGTGGGAACAGTCACACAATGGATGTGTGGGAACAGTCACACATTGGATGTGTGGGAACAGTCACACATTGGATGTGTGGGAACAGTCACACAATGGATGTGTGGGAACAGTCACACATTGGATGTGTGGGAACAGTCACACAATGGATGTGTGGGAACAGTCACACAATGCATGTGTGGGAACAGTCACACAATGCATGTGTGGGAACAGTCACACAATGGATGTGTGGGAACAGTCACACAATGCATGTGTGGGAACAGTCACACAATGCATGTGTGGGAACAGTCACACATTGGATGTGTCGGAAAGGTCACACATTGGATGTGTGGGAACAGTCGCAATACATGTGTGGGAACAGTCACACATTGGATGTGTGGGAACAGTCACAATACATGTGTGGGAACAGTCACAATACATGTGTGGGAACAGTCACACATTGGATGTGTGGGAACAGTCACACATTGGATGTGTGGGAACAGTCACACATTGGATGTGTGGGAACAGTCGCAATACATGTGTGGGAACAGTCACACATTGGATGTGTGGGAACAGTCACAATACATGTGTGGGAACAGTCACACATTGGATGTGTGGGAACAGTCACACATTGGATGTGTGGGAACAGTCACACATTGGATGTGTGGGAACAGTCACACATTGGATGTGTGGGAACAGTCACACATTGGATGTGTGGGAACAGTCACACATTGGATGTGTGGGAACAGTCACACAATGGATGTGTGGGAACAGTCACACATTGGATGTGTGGGAACAGACACACAATGGATGTGTGGGAACAGTCACACAATGGATGTGTGGGAACAGTCACACATTGGATGTGTGGGAACAGTCACACATTGGATGTGTGGGAACAGTCACACATTGGATGTGTGGGAACAGTCACACATTGGATGTGTGGGAACAGTCACACAATGGATGTGTGGGAACAGTCACACATTGGATGTGTGGGAACAGACACACAATGGATGTGTGGGAACAGTCACACAATGGATGTGTGGGAACAGTCACACATTGGATGTGTGGGAACAGTCACACAATGGATGTGTGGGAACAGTCACACATTGGATGTGTGGGAACAGTCACACATTGGATGTGTGGGAACAGTCACACATTGGATGTGTGGGAACAGTCACACAATGGATGTGTGGGAACAGTCACACAATGGATGTGTGGGAACAGTCACACATTGGGATTTTTCCAGCAAAAAACATACAAAGAATCTTTTATATGTCCCCCCTCCGACTCTATGGTTCATTCTTGGACATCATACAATGAAAAGTTCAAAGAGTTCCAACTTTAACCTCTAAACAATAAGAACATTTTGAGAATCTTACACCTTTGATGTCTTGACAATAAGAACGTTTTAAATGCACTTTATATTTTTAACATCTGATGTTAACTACAATATAAGTAATTTGGTGTTTTTCTTGGTCTGGCAACAAATGAAGTCCAATACAAATTACTTCACTCCAGCCACAGCAATTCATCACACTAACTGTTTTTAATCAAGCCATTTAGGGCTATTTACCAAAGATATACTGGTCAATACTGTGTGACAGCCAATAGGCGAATTAAAGCAACAAGTCAATATTACTTTGGCTGTATTTCGCCCTGGGGGCGAGCTATCAAGCAAGACAGAGACACCTCAGAGAAACGGATTCAACTGTGAAATAATCAGCAGCACAGCGTGGTTTGGTGAAAGCACCAATGCTTTGCATATGGAAAAGCTTTCCAAGTGGCATGAGGCCAGAGGAGTTCTAGGTTTCTGGACATGATCCATAGGTTAAATGAGGTCCGGTTAGGTCCAAATACCGCGAAAGGACAGAGCCACAGGGACTGTAAGAAAAAAATAACTCTCCACGAAGGCATCAAATCAATCCATATTTCACTTGTTCTCTTCTCTCTCTGGTCTCTCTCACTTCCTCTCTAGTCTCTCCCTCCTTCCTCTGATGCATCAAAATCAATACATTGCGATGGAGGGCAACACAAATAATACATTTAAGAGTGTTTGTGCGATATTTCATTTCCGAGAAGCTGTTGCTGTTCGTTCCTTATCAGCGTTCCACTAATGTTGCTCTGTTTCTCTCACGTGGAGGGCAGAGCGACAGACTGTCTGTTTCTCTCATGTGGAGGGCAGAGCGACAGACAGTCTGTTTCTCTCACGTGGAGGGCAGAGCGACAGACAGTCTGTTTCTCTCACGTGGAGGGCAGAGCGACAGACAGTCTGTTTCTCTCACGTGGAGGGCAGAGCGACAGACGGTCTGTTTCTCTCACGTGGATGGCAGAGCGACAGACAGTCTGTAACTCTCACGTGGATGGCAGAGCGACAGACAGTCTGTTTCTCTCACGTGGAGGGCAGAGCGACAGACAGTCTGTTTCTCTCCCGTGGATGGCAGAGCGACAGACAGTCTGTTTCTCTCACGTGGATGGCAGAGCGACAGACAGTCTGTTTCTCTCACGTGGATGGCAGAGCGACAGACAGTCTGTTTCTCTCACGTGGAGGGCAGAGCGACAGACAGTCTGTTTCTCTCACGTGGATGGCAGAGCGACAGACAGTCTGTTTCTCTCACGTGGATGGCAGAGCGACAGACAGTCTGTTTCTCTCACGTGGAGGGCAGAGCGACAGACAGTCTGTTTCTCTCACGTGGATGGCAGAGCGACAGACAGTCTGTTTCTCTCACGTGGATGGCAGAGCGACAGACAGTCTGTTTCTCTCACGTGGAGGGCAGAGCGACAGACAGTCTGTTTCTCTCACGTGGATGGCAGAGCGACAGACAGTCTGTTTCTCTCACGTGGATGGCAGAGCGACAGACAGTCTGTTTCTCTCACGTGGAGGGCAGAGCGACAGACAGTCTCTATACCTTTTTCACCTGCTCTTCTTATTCTTTTATTTTTTTATTTTTTTTTACAGTTGAATTAATTCAATAACCACTTATGGATCATTCCACTCACCCTCTACTCAGGCCCCTACAATAACGACACAGCAGAAATATGAACACCAGACCTTCTAATCCACTGGGAACTGCAAAAGTGAAACTAACAAATACTACAGAGGTTAATGATATGAATGGTAGTTCTGAGAACGCTGGAGGGATCCATTGTTACAAGTGATCGTTTCTTTCAGGGAGTTATTGTATTCACTTCTACTGTCAGGAGGCGAGAATCCTGTCCCAATGCTGCTATGGATTTCAAAGGCTATGTACAACGCTGTGGTAATGGCTGTATAGAATAAGTGCAGTTTTTATCTACTGGCCTTGAGTAACTGTAGATTTCATTTGCAGCATGTGAGCCGTGGAGGCTTGCAGCCTTGATGCGTTTGTGTACAGTTAGAAGATTGGAAGGTGTTCTCTCCTTTAGGACCTGCCTCCAGCCTAACCCATATATCCTCTCACACTACTGCCTACAAAACAACTGATATTAATGGTTTGCCATTGGACTGTATACACTCCACCATCCATCCCAGAACTGAAAGACTCGTTGCATTTCAATTAACTGAACAGCAGTGGGATAATATATAGCTGGACATACTCTGATAACAGCTGGTAATAGCTGGGGTACATTTGCATGCTGCCTTATAAACATTTGCTGGTTGCGCACACACACACACACACACACACACACACACACACACACACACACACACACACACACACACACACACACACACACACACACACACACACACACACACACACACACACACACACACACACACCAACTCATCCCAGCAACATGCTGTGAGTCAGAGGGGGTGGAAGCTCATTAATAATGTACAGGGTTTCTCCTCTCGTATCACTACAATAACAAAGAGGTATAAAAGAGCAGGGAGACATTGAATGGCTCCTGATCGGACCCACCGTAAAAGACCAACCAGGGGATGGAGGGAACAGACTAGCAAGAGAGAGACAGACAAAGGCATGAGGGAACTGTGTGAGGATGAATGGGGTGAGGGAGAGGGAGAAAGAAAGAGAGGGAGAAAGAAAGAGAGAGAGAGAAACAGAGCGAGAAAGAAAAAGAGAGGGGACGAATGAAGAGAGACAAATCGAGACGGAGCGAAAGAAAAACGGAGATAGAGAAGGATGGGCCTATTGATATGCTAATTGCAGTACATAGGGTACTGTCGTTGACCAAACTGAACACCACAACCATCATTCACTTCTTTAGAAATGGCTAGAAGGGTGAGATCCACTGGTATTTAGAAGGAACTGTCCATGCCTCATTCTCTTTGGGAAATGTTCTCATTGTGAGAGATTAAAGGTAAATGGATCCGACAATGTACATAATGGTAATAGGAGGAATACAATTGCATTGGTGATCCTAGCGCCAACAGTCGAAAACCTAGCAATAAAAAAAGTTATTTAGGATGAGCCTTGACTAGAATACAGTACATAAATGTGAAGATGGTGAAACAGTATGCAAACATTACTAAAGTGACCAGTGTTCAATGACTCCATTCAATGAGAGACGACTAGTTTTCATGCACATTTTGCCTCTTGAGAAATAATGCACCAAACGTCTTAGTTAGATGTAATATTGCGTGACTTAGACCTCCTCTGCAAAAATTTAAAAAATCAACATTTATTACAGATTTCTTGATACATTTTAGATTAGTTCGGACTATTTTGATGAAGTGTTACTGGGTGTTACTGGGTGTGGTTTTTAAGGGGATATAGGCCTAGCATGCAGGCGCCTTAAGCCTTGACACGTATATAAGCAGACAAGTAACACATGTTGTTAAAGCCAATTACTTTAGAGTGAAGGTGAAACACCACCAGACACTAGTTCCTAATAAAGTTCCCTTTGTTTCTCTACACAACTCCTTTGACTTTTTTAACACAGCAATTGTGTGTATGTGTGTGTGTGTGTGTGTGTGTGTGTGTGTGTGTGTGTGTGTGTGTGTGTGTGTGAATGTGTGTATGTGTGTGTGTGTGTGTGTGTGTGTGTGTGTGTGTGTCTTTGAAGATCCTTCACAAAACTCAGGCCATCTCCCGTACCTTTTATTTACTTCGGATGAAATGTGTGTTTTATCATAGAGAAGATATTATTTTCCCCAGTTTCACTGGCTGATCCGTATTGCTCCTGACTACATTCTCCGGTTTCTCCATGTTCTCACTTCTTTGTTTTGTGAAAGCGGAAGAAGAGACGGCGCGAGGGAGGAAAAATAAATACAAATCCAGCTTGCTACCTCGCTTGCCCAACACCCTCGCTAAATCAACTTTTAACAACTTCTGACCAGTTCTCTCCTCGCTTCTTTTCCCCAAGTCAGCTTAGCGGAAACACTGTCAAACACGCCCCCCCACACACACACACACACACACACACACACACACACACACACACACACACACACACACACACACACACACACACTCCCTCTTCCACCAGACCTGAGACAGACTACAAACATGCCATGGCAGGTGTTCACAACAACCCCCTTCTCTTCTCTCCCATTTTCTCCTGAATCATTTCTCCTCTACCCACCGTGGCAGAATAATTCAATCTCTACCTTTTACCGCAAACGTAATTACAGCTGCCGTCTCCAATCTGTCGCAAAATGGAGTGGAAAGAAAGTAGTGGTTCAGCAGTAATTGTAATGTAGAGTTATTCCCTGCAACGAGAGGTTAAGTGGATGTGAAGGTAGAGAAAACAAGTTGATGGGTTGATTATGATGCTAGCTGGGTATGTAGATGATATATAGATGGATGTGTAATGATTATGGTGCTAGCTGGGTATGTAGATGATATATAGATGGATGTGTAATGATTATGGTGCTAGCTGGGTATGTAGATGATATATAGATGGATGTGTAATGATTATGGTGCTAGCTGGGTATGTAGATGATATATAGATGGATGTGTAATGATTATGGTGCTAGCTGGGTATGTAGATGATATATAGATGGATGTGTAATGATTATGGTGCTAGCTGGGTATGTAGATGATATATAGATGGATGTGTAATGATTATGGTGCTAGCTGGGTATGTAGATGATATATAGATGGATGTGTAATGATTATGGTGCTAGCTGGGTATGTAGATGATAGAATCAA
>NW_027039829.1:30000-80974 GCF_034236695.1 Oncorhynchus nerka | reverse complement strand
CAAATCAAATTTTATTTGTCACATACACATGGTTAGCAGATGTTAATGCGAGTGTAGCGAAATGCTTGTGCTTCTAGTTCCGACAATGCAGTGATAACCAACAAGTAATCTAACTAACAATTCCAAAACTACTGTCTTATACACAGTGTAAGGGGATAAGGAATATGTACATAAGGATATATGAATGAGTGATGGTACAGAGCAGCATACAGTAGATGGTATCGAGTACAGTATATACATATGAGATGAGTATGTAGACAAAGTAAACAAAGTGGCATAGTTAAAGTGGCTAGTGACATAAGAATGCAGTCGATGATCTAGAGTACAGTATATACATATGCATATGAGATGAATAATGTAGGGTAAGTAACATTATATAAGGTAGCATTGTTTAAAGTGGCTAGTGATATATTTACATCATTTCCCATCAATTCCCATTATTAAAGTGGCTGGAGTTGGGTCAGTGTCAATGACAGTGTGTTGGCAGCAGCCACTCAATGTTAGTGATTGCTGTTTAACAGTCTGATGGCCTTGAGATAGAAGCTGTTTTTCAGTCTCTCGGTCCCAGCTTTGATGCACCTGTACTGACCTCGCCTTCTGGATGATAGCGGGGGTGAACAGGCAGTGGTTCGGGTGGTTGATGTCCTTGATGATCTTTATGGCCTTCCTGTAACATCGGGTGGTGTAGGTGTCCTGGAGGGCAGGTAGTTTGCCCCCGGTGATGCGTTGTGCAGACCTCACTACCCTCTGGAGAGCCTTACGGTTGAGGGCGGAGCAGTTGCCGTACCAGGCGGTGATACAGCCCGCCAGGATGCTCTCGATTGTGCATCTGTAGAAGTTTGTGAGTGCTTTTGGTGACAAGCCGAATTTCTTCAGCCTCCTGAGGTTGAAGAGGCGCTGCTGCGCCTTCTTCACGACGCTGTCAGTGTGAGTGGACCAATTCAGTTTGTCTGTGATGTGTATGCCGAGGAACTTAAAACTTGCTACCCTCTCCACTACTGATCCATCGATGTGGATAGGGGTGTTCCCTCTGCTGTTTCCTGAAGTCCACAATCATCTCCTTAGTTTTGTTGACGTTGAGTGTGAGGTTATTTTCCTGACACCACACTCCGAGGGCCCTCACCTCCTCCCTGTAGGCCGTCTCGTCGTTGTTGGTAATCAAGCCTACCACTGTTGTGTCGTCCGCAAACTTGATGATTGAGTTGAGGCGTGCATGGCCACGCAGTCGTGGGTGAACAGGGAGTACAGGAGAGGGCTCAGAACGCACCTTGTGGGGCCCCGTGTTGAGGATCAGCGGGGAGGAGATGTTGTTGCCTACCCTCACCACCTGTGGGCGGCCCGTCAGGAAGTCCAGTACCCAGTTGCACAGGGCGGGGTCGAGACCCAGGGTCTCGAGCTTGATGACGAGCTTGGAGGGTACTATGGTATTGAATGCCGAGCTGTAGTCGATGAACAGCATTCTCACATAGGTATTCCTCTTGTCCAGGTGGGTTAGGGCAGTGTGCAGTGTGGTTGAGATTGCATCGTCTGTGGACCTATTTGGGCGGTAAGCAAATTGGAGTGGATCTAGGGTGTCAGGTAGGGTGGAGGTGATATGGTCCTTGACTAGTCTCTCAAAGCACTTCATGATGACGGAAGTGAGTGCTACGGGGCGGTAGTCGTTTAGCTCAGTTACCTTAGCTTTCTTGGGAACAGGAACAATGGTGCCCCTCTTGAAGCATGTGGGAACAGCAGACTGGTATAGGGATTGATTGAATATGTCCGTAAACACACCGGCCAGCTGGTCTGCGCATGCTCTGAGGGCGCGGCTGGGGATGCCGTCTGGGCCTGCAGCCTTGCGAGGGTTAACACGTTTAAATGTCTTACTCACCTCGGCTGCAGTGAAGGAGAGACCGCATGTTTTCGTTGCAGGCCGTGTCAGTGGCACTGTATTGTCCTCAAAGCGGGCAAAAAAGTGATTTAGTCTGCCTGGGAGCAAGACATTATGGTGCTAGCTGGGTATGTAGATGATATATAGAAGGATGGATGTGTAATGATTATGGTGCTAGCTGGGTATGTAGATGATATATAGATGGATGTGTAATGATTATGGTGCTAGCTGGGTATGTAGATGATATATAGATGGATGTGTAATGATTATGGTGCTAGCTGGGTATGTAGATGATATATAGATGGATGTGTAATGATTATGGTGCTAGCTGGGTATGTAGATGATATATAGATGGATGTGTAATGATTATGGTGCTAGCTGGGTATGTAGATGATATATAGATGGATGTGTAATGATTATGGTGCTAGCTGGGTATGTAGATGATATAAGGATGGATGTGTAATGATTATGGTGCTAGCTGGGTATGTAGATGATATATAGATGGATGTGTAATGATTATGGTGCAAGCTGGTTATGTAGATGATATATAGATGGATGTGTAATGATTATGGTGCTAGCTGGGTATGTAGATGATATATAGATGGATGTGTAATGATTATGGTGCTAGCTGGGTATGTAGATGATATAAAGATGGATGTGTAATGATTATGGTGCTAGATGGATGGTAATGATTATGTAGATGATATATAGATGGATGTGTAATGATTATGGTGCTAGCTGGGTATGTAGGTGATATATAGATGGATGTGTAATGATTATGGTGCTAGCTGGGTATGTAGATGATATATAGATGGATGTGTAATGATTATGGTGCTAGCTGGGAATGTAGATGGTATATAGATGGATGTGTAATGATTATGGTGCTAGCTGGGTATGTAGATGATAGAAGGATGGATGTGTAATGATTATGGTGCTAGCTGGGTATGTAGATGATATATAGATGGATGTGTAATGATTATGGTGCTAGCTGGGTATGTAGATGATATATAGATGGATGTGTAATGATTATGGTGCTAGCTGGGTATGTAGATGATATATAGATGGATGTGTAATGATTATGGTGCTAGCTGGGTATGTAGATGATATATAGATGGATGTGTAATGATTATGGTGCTAGCTGGGTATGTAGGTGATGTATGGATGAATGTGTAACGCCAGGGATACATTGTGAGCGACTCTACGCGTGCCAGGAGTGTGTGATGAGAGGTGTGTGTGAGGTGTGTGTGTGTGTCTGTGCCTTTGTGTGCGTGTCATGCATGCGTACGAAATTAGCTGTGAATTACGGCAGATTTATATTCAGCCGGTGAAACGGCAACATGTCTCAGAGTGACTTCTTTTGTGGTGTTGCCAACATTTTGCTTTCCCGTTGCATGGAAGACGACATGCAGCAACAGCAACATGACAGATGAGGAACAGCTCAGTAATAGTGGTGTGTGCTCCATGTCGGGAGGGTTAAACTGCAGACTGTTATTCAGGATGTGACCTGCATACCCCTCTACTGGGACTCACGTCAGCCTCTGATAAGGATTTAATCTGGACCGACATATTCATCAGCACAATGCATGGTTACTGGGCGTATGTATACTGGGCTTACGTAGGCATGTGTGCTCTAACATCCCTTAATTGCAGGGTTAGCGCTTCTAATGGATTGTGTTAAGACATTGTTATTGAGATGTAATTAATAACGTAGACTAGGGGATTGCGGTTTAGTGCGAGACGCAGTATATGGCCTGATGATTACCGACAGGACATGTCATTTAGCCACTATGCAACATCAGATCCAATCCATTATAGGCCCAGGTTGCAAAGCTATCAGTAATTTACCAAGTTAACAGAATCTTCAGAAATGTCGGTAATATACAGGAAATCTATGGCAATCTATCGTAACTTTGGTGATTTATACTTGAAGAACTTAAAAAATATATTTGTGTATATAGTTATATCTGTGTCCATATTGTCCATGAGTGTCAAAAGATAGACCAAACAGTATGATTCAAGAGAAAATAACCTAATAATGACAAAAGCATCTAAATCAACAATGGTATCATTTTCTATTAACTCTGCAACTCTTCCAACTATTGACTTGTTTCACAACTGCAACCAGTCTGACACCACAACACTGACAACAAATACATATTGACCCCGTGCGGAAATACTGATAATAAACACCAATGGTATTCACTAAGGTGGTGGTTTATATTTAGGTTCATGTTCTACAGCTTTGTCGTTCTATCTGAAAAAAATGTCATTATTTCATATATTTTACATGTGATAAGGCCACACAGTGGGACAGAAATTATTACAGACAACTGTGATAATCTGAAGTACCCAAAAAAGAGTACTTGTTTTGTGATATATTATATTCAAGACTTGAAATGTACAAACATTCTGGGTAAAGTACTGGTACATTTAAAAAGTTTCCAGCAATATACCATCCCTTTGCAACCTGAATTATTGGCACATTCTGTCACACACACACACACACACACACACACACACACACACACACACACACACACACACACACACACACACACACACACACACACACACACACGTTTTGTTCTATGTGATCATCATCGTCAGCTAACGTCACGGTTTGTAAATGTTGTAAATGTAGCCAGAACCAACCCGTACATCACATAAAGGCTTCACAATTCATAAAGGTCATGCTGACTGACTGATATTATCTCATAGAACAAAATGTATTAGACCTCCTAAGCCTCTTTTAACTTTTGGTGTTTATCCCAAAACCCTATTCTTTCCCCATTCATTTCCCCCAGAGGGATGGCTGAACGAACCGGAGGTAACCCATTTCCCCCAGAGGGATGGCTGAACGAACCGGAGGTAACCCATTTCCCCCAGAGGGATGGCTGAACGAACCGGAGGTAACCCATTTCCCCCAGAGGGATGGCTGGTAACCCATTTCCCCCAGAGGGATGGCTGAACGAACCGGAGGTAACCCATTTCCCCCAGAGGGATGGCTGAACGAACCGGAGGTAACCCATTTCCCCCAGAGGGATGGCTGAACGAACCGGAGGTAACCCATTTCCCCCAGAGGGATGGCTGAACGAACCGGAGGTAACCCATTTCCCCCAGAGGGATGGCTGAACGAACCGGAGGTAACCCATTTCCCCCAGAGGGATGGCTGAACGAACCGGAGGTAACCCATTTCCCAGTTTTTAGGACCACAAGCTGGCGATCATTTATGCACTGTACTCTCCTGGACACTGTCCTGCAGGGACACTTCCCGGCTCCACAGGGACAATAGCGCTGGGAATTTCCAGGGACGTCACGATACGATATTATCCCAATACTTATGTGCCGATACGATATATATTGCGATTCTCACGATATGTGTTGCGATTCGATACTGTGATTTTATTGCTATTTGATGTTCCAATTATATTCTACTAAGACATATGGAATTGTTTTGAGGTCATACCAATTATATTCTACTAAGACATATGGAATTGTTTTGAGGTCATACCAATTATATTCTACTAAGACATATGGAATTGTTTTGAGGTCATACCAAGGATCATTTTGCTATTTGATTTTTAAACCCCTCGAAGTATAAAGAAATACAGATATCTCGATCCCGATTTTATTGGGTCTGGTTTTATTATGCTAATTCGTTGTCCACGGGGGCGATTTCTGTCTCCTCACCTTCATCTACACTGATTGAAGTGGATGTAACAAGTTACATCAATATGGGCGTGTACAGAACATTACCAACCTCTGCTCTTTCCATGACATAGATTACACCTGGAATCACCTGGTCAGTCTATGATCCCTTATTGATGTCACTCCCAATCAGTGTAGATGAAGGTGATCAATAAAAAGAGATCGCCTAAGTTACAAAATGTGTTACAATGTACCCCAACCCATCAATCATCAAAACCCATGAAGGTATAGACACTTAGGTAAGAAGTTTAGCAATGGAATTCCATCTGTGTGGTCTGTGTTACAGCAACACTTGGCAATAACAGCCCAGCTATACATCACACCTGAGACCGGAGAGTGTACTGACTGGCCATTCGATCAGTGTCAGTCCTCCTCTGACAGGCAGCCTACGTGTGTGTGTGTGTGTGTGTGTGTGTGTGTGTGTGTGTGTGTGTGTGTCAGCAACGCCTCGCCTCCTCTCCCTGTCCTACCATGATCAGTCTATAAAGACGTAGATCACAACCACACAAACACACCACATCAATCTCCTCTGCTCTCCCCTGGGGGATTGGCGTTAGAGTGCATGCTTATTAGCGTGGTTCAAGTGAAAATGACATCCTGGCTGTGTGTGTTTCTCTGACAGGGATCAGAGAAACAACCCTCCATTACACTCATTGTTATGCATTAAACACACAGCTTGGGCTGGCTGGTTGAGAGAGGGCGGGAGAGAGCGAGGGAGAGGGTGGGAGAGAGAGAGAGAGGGCGGGAGAGAGAGAGAGAGAAAGAGTGAGCGAGGGAGAGGCCTACAGAGAATCTGTTCCTGTCAGTGACAGATGGGCTTAAGGCCAGACAACCACGTACTAATTCAACAACATCTAAATGCCAAGGTCGGATCATCACATATCGTCCTTATGGGCTGCATTGTCATATTTCCTGTTGAGGATTGTCTTTACACACACACACACACTTTTTAAAGTCTCTCTGTGCACACCGACAGACGCACATACAGACCCACACACACTGGATCACTTCAGTGCAGAAGGTTTAATTAGGCTAACATTAGGGAAGGAGGCTGCCATTGTTATGCCTTTGACCCAAGACTGGGGCTTTTCAATATTCATACTGTAAAGTAGAATGAGATACAGGATTGTGTGTGTTTCTGTGTGCGTCTCTGTGCTCGTCTAGCCTTGTGTGTCTGAAGAGTGAACTACGCAAGCACGAGTAGATCCGTGAAGAGGAGTTCACAGAGACACCCAGAGCTTCCGGCATCTTCCTTTACGGGTCAGCCGGCTCATTTCCAATTAGCATAGTGAGTAAGTGACTCCTGGGGAGAACGATAGCAGGCTAACAAATTAGTTTCCTTAAGGTGTGAAGCTCAATCAACCACCCAGCTTCTCAGGGGGTCACTCATAACCAGCTATCTGAGAGGTTTGGAATGAGACAAGCAGGAAGGAAGGTGTGGATGAAAAGGTAGAGGAGAAAGAAGGAAGGTGTGGATGAAAAGGTAGGGGAGAAAGAAGGAAGGTGTGGATGAAAAGGTAGAGGAGAAAGAAGGAAGGTGTGGATGAAAAGGTAGAGGAGAAAGAAGGAAGGTGTGGATGAAAAGGTAGAGGAGAAAGAAGGAAGGTGTGGATGAAAGGTAGGGAGAAAGGAGGAAGGTGTGGATGAAAAGGTAGAGGAGAAAGAAGGAAGGTGTGGATGAAAAGGTAGAGGAGAAAGAAGGAAGGTGTGGATGAAAAGGTAGGGGAGAAAGAAGGACGGTGTGGATGAAAAGGTAGGGGAGAAAGAAGGAAGGTGTGGATGAAAAGGTAGAGGAGAAAGAAGGAAGGTGTGGATGAAAAGGTAGGGAGAAAGAAGGAAGGTGTGTATGAAAAGGTAGGGGAGAAAGAAGGAAGATGTGTATGAAAAGGTAGGGGAGAAAGAAGGAAGGTGTGTATGAAAAGGTAGAGGAGAAAGAAGGAAGGTGTGTATGAAAAGGTAGGGGAGAAAGAAGGAAGGTGTGTATGAAAAGGTAGAGGAGAAAGAAGGAAGGTGTGTATGAATAGGTAGGGGAGAAAGAAGGAAGATGTGTATGAAAAGGTAGGGGAGAAAGAAGGAAGGTGTGTATGAAAAGGTAGAGGAGAAAGAAGGAAGGTGTGGATGAAAAGGTAAGGGAGAAAGAAGGAAGGTGTGGATGAAAAGGTAGGGGAGGAAGAAGGAAGGTGTGGATGAAAAGGTAGAGGAGAAAGAAGGAAGGTGTGGATGAAAAGGTAGGGGAGAAAGATGGAAGGTGTGGATGAAAAGGTACAGGATGGAATTTGTAGAGACAAGCAGGCTGGTGTGTTGTGTGTGTTAACCAAACACACACACGCAGGTGAGCGCACTGATTCACATACACACACACACACGCACACCTATTCCTATATGGCTTCAATGACGAATACCCCTCTTTCAGCTGGTTAACCTCAATCACAGAGACAGCCAATCAGATCCGACACCACCTTCTTGAAAGAACCTCATCTCAATATCCTTTTATCTATGGACACAAAAGACTCATCATATAGGATCACATGTTATCTATGACAGCTATACACGGGAACGGACTCATGTATGGTTTTACCTGAAACGTGTACAGGCTCATCAAGTCAGGGAACAAATCCCCTTCAAGGAGAGTTATTTTGGATTCCTAAGAAGTGAAATCCCTGAAATCGCCTGTTATTTGCTTCTCCTGCAGCTAAAACATGTCCTTCCTTAATAAAAAATGGAGGACATCCCTAAGCCGACGTGTCTCTTCCAGATATGGATGTGGTTAATCCATGTCTGAATGCCTCTTAAAGGGCTCAACTACATGATGGTGGCGCCATTGAAAGAACAGGATTCCTTTTAACAGCAAGTCCTACCTTCAGCCCTGAATGGCTAAAACCCTGACATATCCCCTACACACACACACACACCCTTCTAGTGAACTTGAAAGATTTTTTGCAACTTTTACTTTGCAGGTTGAATTTTAAATTAATCTTTGAGAGATTACAGATATGGCTATGGGCTAAATGCCGAAAGCTAAATGCTGAGACACACACACACACACACACACACACACACACACACACACACACACACACACACACACACACACACACACACACGTCAAGGTGACAGCGGGAATACACACACACACGGTCCATAAACGTCCCGGAATGACACCTTTATGACACATTATAAAACACAGGGCTGAGCATCGTCAAATAAGGGGTGACTGGGTCACCACACACACACACTGGGTGTCAGCTATAGTTGTCTAACAACAACCCTGTGTGCCAGACTGACATGATGATCACCACCAAGCATCAGACACACACAGAGAGAGAGAGGGAGAGACACACACACAGGGAGAAAGAGAGAGACACACAGAGAGAGAGAAAGCGAGAGAGAAACACAGAAAGAGAAAGTGAGAGAGAAACACAGAAAGAGAAGAGAGAGAGAGAGAGAGAGAGAGAGAGAGAGAGAGAGAGAGAGAGAGAAAGAGAGAGTCACAGAGAGAGACACACACACACACAACAGAGAAAGAAGGAGAGAGAGAGGGGGGGGGTCCTCCTGTGCCTGTTCTCTGCCAGGCTATAGACTAGCCTTCAGGTTCAGAGCTAGAGGGTGGTCAGTACCAGACAGACAGCCTTCAGGTTCAGAGCTAGAGGGTGGTCAGTACCAGACAGACAGCCTTCAGGTTCAGAGCTAGAGGGTGGTCAGTACCAGACAGACAGCCTTCAGGTTCAGAGCTAGAGGGTGGTCAGTACCAGACAGACAGCCTTCAGGTTCAGAGCTACAGGGTGGTCAGTACCAGACAGACAGCCTTCAGGTTCAGAGCTAGAGGGTGGTCAGTACCAGACAGACAGCCTTCAGGTTCAGAGCTAGAGGGTGGTCAGTACCAGACAGACAGCCTTCAGGTTCAGAGCTAGAGGGTGGTCAGTACCAGACAGACAGCCTTCAGGTTCAGAGCTAGAGGGTGGTCAGTACCAGACAGACAGCCTTCAGGTTCAGAGCTAGAGGGTGGTCAGTAGTTTGTTATCTTTGCGTTTCCTAAGAACATCTTGCCATTCTACCGGCAAATTCAACCACTTCTATCTCCACCTGGCCAAATTTCTGTTGTTTATCAGTGACACCATGTCTGATACAAATCCCAGGGCACGACTTTATCACAAGGTGAACACAAGAGATTCTAGAACTCCCGGGAATAAGAAATGCATTGAATTCTTGATATCTACGGATAACCTGGCTACAAAAGTAATCCATGATATGCATGTCCCACTCTCCACTCAAAGAAAAAAAAACACACAAGGAAATGGCTTCAAAGTTCACTATCTAGACAAAGTGAATACCTATTGCTCCTTCACTTTGTGTCCATCTCTTTCTTGTATTTCCCCAAGTCATTACTCAAGCCGACATCACCCACTCTTAATGCTGGGTAGATAACATCAGGTCCAGAGGAATGGGATATGAAATCAATTGCAGAGTGGAAATTGAGGGCGTGGGGATGGAGGGAGTGGGGATAAAGGGAGTAGGGATAGAGGAATGGAGGAATGGAAGAATGGAGGGATGGAGGAATGGAGGGATGGAGGAATGGAGGGATGGAGGAATGGAGGGATGGAGGAATGGAAGAATGGAGGAATGGGGGGATGATTATTCTACATTTAGCTGGGGGACCTAAACACTCCAGATGTCTGTGTGAGGAGTTCTGTACGGCTGCTGGTCGATAAACTAACACCAGCCATTTGTTAAGTAATCCACACACACACAGTGTGTGTGTTTGTGTACGTCATCCTAGACGTAGTTTGCGGCCTTCCATTTGTATGCGTTTAACCCAGATTCATTATGAATCAATGCCTGGTACCGAGGAGAAAATACAATTCTAATGATTTGGGTCACGCGACGAGTGTGTTCGCTAATGAGAACGAAGCAAAGACAAACATGGCTATGTAGGAGGATGGGAAACAAGACTGTTAGTTAGATACTTATTGATGTAGTGATACACGCTGTACTCAGAACAGAGCTGTGATGCTGTCGTCAATGTGTTAATGTATTCACGGCGCGTATTTCCTTCCAATCCGTTGCTCAAATTAGTTTAGACAGTCTTGCACTTTTCAGGGCAGGATTGAAATGAATTAGACCTAAACTACTGATAAACAGAGTTTTCAGGCGATTACATTTACATTTTAAAAAATCTGATATGATCATAAATAGGCTATACATCCGTGGGAAACTCGTTTCTGCATACAATTTATTTAATCGATTCCTGATTTATGCAGTTTGTCACGTTCTGACCTTAGTTCTTTTGTTATGTCTTTGTTTTAGGATGGTCAGGGTGTGAATTGGGTGGGTTGTCTATGTTCCTTTTTCTATGTTTTGGGATTTCTGTGTTTGGCCTGGTATGGTTCTCAATCAGAGGCAGCTGTCAATCGTTGTCCTTGACTGAGAACCATACTTAGGTAGCCTGGTGTCACTTTTGAGTTGTGGGTGCTTATTTCCTGTTTAGTGTTTTTGTCATTCACCTTACGGGACTGTTGGTTTGTTATTTATTGTTCTAGTGTTCTAGTACTTCATTAAAAGCTATGAACACTTACCACGCTGCACATTGGTCCTCCTCTCCTTCATACGACGACCGTTACACAGTTTCTTTTATGAAATTACAATGCATTATTTATTAGCGGTTAATGAGACTTAATGGCACGTTACCTAAATTTGCAGTGATACATTCGTAACAAAGGTTTAATTTGCTAAGCTCTGACAACAGTGTACGTGATATTGCCTAACAATACAGTTCTATGAACCAAAAGTAGAGTTGCATCAAGGATTCAATGTCAGTTTAGTGGAGAGAATGGAGGGGGCGAGACGCTGCAGATCATTCCCGTCAACTGCTAAGTGGAAGATAACATGCTTCCCTAACTCGGGCGGGCCAGAGAGAGTAGCGGCTTTCAGGGGGTGGCACGTTAAAACGAGGAATGCTACTCGCTTCTCCCTCTTCCAAGGCCGGGTTCTGTCCTAAAACGCAGGATTCCACAGACCACGGTTTCCCAAGCCCGTGGGGCCTCCCATGGGGGCAAGTTTTAGTTTTTGCCCTAGCACTACACGGTTGATTCAAATAATCAACTCATCTTCACGCTTTGATTGAATCAGCTGTGTAGAAAAACCCAAAATGTGCACCCTTGGGAGGCCCCAGGACCGAGTTTGGCCCTGCCATAGAAGATTCCTGTCAATCGCTAAAGCCAGCTTTCAGCAGGGCAATGTGTTAGGAGAAGAGCCGTTTCTCTCTCCCCTCTTGCTCTCCCTTTCATCCAGGACAGGGGTTCTAGGTCTGTCCTAACGCGGTTTGCGCGGCGAATCGTTAGTCGGATCATTTACACATTCATCATGTGGATTATGCAACCGCTCCGCAGTCTTCATCTCATAATGGCTCCTTAACGAGGCCCAAAATGCTTTATGTTCTGATGCATCGCCACCCAGCCTGAAAACTAATACAACAATGAGAGAGAGAGAGAGAGAGAGAGGAGAGGATGGAGGGAGAGAGGGGGGAGAGAGTGGGGAAGAGATAGAGGGGGGAGAGAGAGAGAGGGAGGAGATATGAGGTATATAGAGATGATAGAGAGAGGTGAAGAGAGAGCGTGGAGAGAGAGAAGGGTAGACGGGAGAGAGAGAAAAAGAGGGAGTGAGAGGGGGAAGAGGAAAAGATTAGAACCAAGCTTAATGACCACTCTAGTTTGGGGCCTAACATAGTTAGGAGTAGAGATGGAGGTCATGTAAGCTGATCCGCGGGAAAAGATGACTGCTCTCAGAGTTGTGGAAATTTACTGCAAATGAGATTACGAGCAGATTTAAAAACAATTTATCAAAGACGGTAATGTCACTCGTTCGAGCGTTACCTGTCGGTGATAATGCATAATGTAAGCTACTGGAGGGTAAGACATGTTCTGGGTGTTACCCGGAACTGGAGATGCTGATGGGATGGTCACTGATACTCAATACAAGAACGCTTTGAAAGGACATTCATGTTTTCAATGCAATGTAACTTTTGGCTGCAAAGTGTGCTCCGCACAACGCCAAAATCATTTGGGCATGGATTGTCATGCTCAGTATTACAACAAATATATTGTCCAGTCTAACACTTCAACAATGCCAACGGATCACAAACTGACTAGGCTACAGCACGAGGAAAGCTTTCTGTATCTGACATGAAGGCGTCAATAAAATTCCATCAAAATGTTGTTTCCACCTCTCTCGTGATTCCATCTCCATGAAGGAGAGGAGGAAGCCACTGTAGACTATTGAGATGCAGCCCAGACAATGTAAGGCCTCTAACTCCACTCCGTCAGTGAGCTTTAAGAGAGCCCCCAGTGTGCTACTGCCACCCACTGGTTGGGGTGCACACTGCAACCTTTTAAGGGCCGGGAACAGGAACAGGAAAAACTAGTTCAAACTTGAGCTAGAAGTTTCCCTGGTTCAATCACATTGCCAGGAAAAATAAAGTTTTTGAAAGGCATAGCGTCTGAGATATTGTCTATGTTGTTGACGCAAAAAACCTCAGTTGCCAGAAACAAAGATGAAATATTAAAGCCGACCGTGGATCCTTCATTCATCAACCGACGGTGGCCTCCAATTCCAGACATCGAAAAAAAGATAGAGACTATTGATTCTAGCTGGACTTTATGTGTAATTCATAATACTGCATTATTCCAGCCTCGGCTGTAAGGCTGGGGGCGATTTTAAAGTGGCATCGGGTTGAGCAAACAAAAGAATTCTTCAAACTTCTCATCAACACTCGCTGTTATTTTACAAACGTTTGCTAAAATCATTCGAAGCTGAGAAGAATAGAGGGGTATTTAACAAATTGTATTTCTATTGTAACGCTTTTGAGTGACTCAATGAACCACGTGTATAAAATGCAAACACACGAAACAATACTGAAAATCATTTAGAAGTCCTGCATTATTCTAAAATAGAGGTGAAGCACAAGCGGCACTATGCCATTCTATCCAAAGAGACTTACAGTCGTGCGTTCGTGAATGTAAAAGTCAGGCAGGGAACCCCTCTAAACTGTAGTCTTCCGACAACGCCAAATAAAATAAAATCAAGCTTATATCTTCCTCAGAACGCCCGACTGAAATGGATCCCTCCTCTGCTCCTATCTGACAGAAGACAAACAGGAAGCATCCTCAATATGATTCACAAAGCCTGCATTTATCAAATTCTATTTTAAGGAGGGAGCCAGAAAAAGGGCTTGGCTTCATTCATACTGCTTCAATTATCAACCGTTTTTGGGTCACTATTAGCCGAGAAGCCTGCCCAATGGTAATTACTCAAGGCCTAAATTGGAGCCGGGTAGCATCCGGTAACAAGGTGCTTGGGATGTGATAATATGTGTATC
The DNA here is from genome assembly GCF_034236695.1 of Oncorhynchus nerka. Taxonomy (NCBI): domain Eukaryota; kingdom Metazoa; phylum Chordata; class Actinopteri; order Salmoniformes; family Salmonidae; genus Oncorhynchus; species Oncorhynchus nerka. The sequence goes on along the minus strand of NW_027039829.1, from coordinate 67,025 downwards.
ATCAATGTCAGTTTTCTGTTTTGGATTCGGTCTGGAGGATGAGCAAACACATCAATGTCGTTAGGTCAATGTTAATTTGCGCTATAGAAAACGTGCAAAGTGCTGCATTGGGTGTAAAAAATGAAGAAGTAGAATCCGTAGATTCCCATTTGCCCTATGGAGATGGCGAGCGGTTTGGCCAACATTAAGGGGAGCGATTGAAACAAATGAGACAGCGTTTCACTTTGTTTTGAATCAAGGGGCGATGCAAGCAGTATAATCACCATGGATCATATTTTGGGGAGGAGCGCTCCAGGGGGCCATTTGGGCTGATGTTGAATTAAAAATGTCAACGCCAATTCACAGTTAATGACAAATGTAGATTTTTATAGTTATTATTATGATTATCGTCACCATTGTTAGTAGCGTATCTTCCTGGGATATTCATATAAACGGATATCTCATCAAGTTGTGATGACTTCCATCATCTGTCACAGCTCAAGACTGACAGCAATATTAGAGACACACACACACACACACACACGGGTTTAATTACATATACTCAAATCATACATCATACATTTGCCGTAAGTCAAATGAGCACCATCACTCCATTTGCAAAATCCCACACTTGAATTCCTTTCACCCAGTTAAGTTAACAGATTTGCCTCCAGTATAAAACTTGACGACAGCAGCCAGTCTGCACCATCTAAACAGACATATGAGACAAAGTCACCAATTTCTTTCTCCTATCTATTTCGGCACAGTCACGTGGGAGAAGACGGAGAAGATGTGTTCAAGTACCTTACAAGATGAGAGAGTTGCATTTACTGGCTGTCCAATCCTTTACTTCAGTCAGTTCAATATGTCTGTTGGATCAATATCACTTCACCCCTAAATATGAAATATTATCCCAACATTCCTTTTAAATTTCACATTCTTTCTACAATAGTCTTCCTCGTTCCGATAAAGGGCCACTAACGACAACGTAAGATTCCATCAAGAACATACCCAGCGCAGAAGGAGAAACAGTGGGGGAAAAAAGACACATCAAGTTGAGTCCATAATATCAATGATCACCAACACATTGAGCCTGAAAGGATAATAAGACTGTTTCACATGCAAACACCCGATCCAGCCTCGCAAACCCCATAATGACCTCACTCCCACCGTCTAACTTAACGTTAACAGTCCAAAGTCCTTAGTACATGTAGGGGAGGCAATACAGTTCTCATTAATTGCTGATGTTCGACTCAAAACCTAACAACTGTGTTCCAAAAGAGCTGCATTCAATTGCAAAACGTTTTGTTGTTGTTGTTGTTACATTGTAAAAAAGATAAATGGGCCAAACTTGGATACATGATGCTGAGACAAAGGTAAGGTGATATACTCTAAATGTGTTATTAATGCCACATAGAATATGCCATCTCCTCTTAATCAGTCTAACTTCATTCAGGTTTAACCTCTGTGGATCCAGGGGTTAAGGAGGAAAGGTATTTAAACATCCATGTATTTTTGGTGTTTCTCAAGGTCAGCGGATGTCAGTGAAGAAGCTTCTGAAAATGGAGGCTTGGAAGTTTGAGAGGCTGGAGCTGGAAAGCTGTGAGGGGATTCCTTGTTTTGGTGGTGGTGTTTTGGCGTCGAGGGAATCTCTTTTTCAGCATACCTAGTTAGAGGGAAATGTTTGATACTCCTTCACAAAGAGGTAGGATTGGAAGATTTTTGGAAGGGGGAAGTCAAAATGTCCGATATGGAACCTGCCTTCGATCTCGGGGCAGCGCTTCAACCTTGGCTGTCAGACTTTCTACCATCAACTCTTCTGACTCTTGTAAAATGTTGAACTGGAGTCCGAAAGGGGCAATGTGTATAGTGGGAATGTTCCAAAGTAAAAATTATTCAGCAAATAAAATCAAGACTAATTAATGCACAAAAAAACCTGACCCTACTAATTTGTTAATATATCAAGGTCAGGAATCAAAGTGCTTTTTCCTCAAGCTCATAGCATTCAAAAGGGGCAATAAAGTGAATCTGCCAAGCACGACCTCCTGATACACATTTTTCATTTAACGCCAGACTTATCACATATCCTGATGCCATCTCACCTTCCATAGTGCTTTTAATAACCCTCACCTTCCCCATCTGTCTACACAGTACACCCAGCCTATCTTTAGTCTTCAAAGTATGAAAAACCCTGTTGACCTCAATGCGGTTTTAGCACACTATGCTTGACTCCACAATTTCCTGCCTGCCATGTAGAATTAAAGCTCCCAGCTTCGATCGCATTCCAACTCATTTCATTCATGACAGGAAAATACTAGACATTTTGCCAAGAAACTTGGGCGTATAGCTATAGCCTTACTGTAAGCCATTTGGGAATAAATCAAATAATGTCCCGTTTATAGACATTCCCATAAATACATTCCAATGACAATCAACAGATTGGCTACGAATTCATTTCCACGGGGTCAAGTACAACGCGACACAACGTCGGAACAAAAAAAGGTGCTGTATTCCACAGCTTTCTATACATCTCCCTATTAAAAAGGTGCTGTATTCCACAGCTTTCTATACATCTCCCTATTAAAAAGGTGCTAAAACAACTAACAATGTCATCTGCCCGACAACAGCTGACCCTCTGGAGCTCCTTTAACATAGATTTAAAAAAGGCGAGAGACGGATCTTTCTCGCCTCTCTAAAAACGAGTCACGGGGAAATGGCGCTTATCTAACAGGCTTGGGGTCAACCATCACCATACAACCACACAGGGACCGACCTAAAGAGCTGGGGCTGGTGTCATCGTCTACGGTAAATGTCAGATGTGATGGAAATGGATACACGGAGGCTTACTGTACAGTCAATTATCGCTGAAGGATCTGGGTAATTTTCACCCTCTGCTGCATCCCCATGGCGATAGCCGTGGGAGGCAAACAAGTGGTAGAAAGGTCAGCGCACTGAGAAACTTTTCAAACTCTGCTGCACATAAATAAAAGCGGGTCTTAAAAAAAAGATGTCATTAAGAGAGTACCATGGATTGAGCTTATTTAAAAAACAGACAAAAGTACAGTCCTTCAGCTTATATCGTGACATCTTAATGACCGTGGGAGGCAGTCAGAGGCAGAGAAGTTTGTGCACTGGGAAACGTCCTCCTAACTTTACTGTTCATGAGAAAAGGGGTTTGTGCTTGTGGGTAGGATACGTGTGTGAATGGAAGACCTTCACTAGACCACAGCGTTTTAATCCTTGATCAATTTATTTCTAATAATATAGCGCATCTGTATTATATAAGGACCAAAATGTCATTATCCATCCAAGGCCATATCACACAGTCATAGGTATTTCTACTAACATACGGAATCTCTATAACCATCCATAATTTCATCTATCCACCTAAGTCAATGTAGTGTTTGGTACGAGACGAGGACAGTCTGTGATTGAGTCCCTTTTATCAACAGTGCTGTAGATAGGAGGACCAAAAACATTCAAACATCGTATGAAAGGACAAGCACAATTGAACAAGACGTGGTACAACCCCAGTCCCTTACTTAAAATCAAAAGGTAGACTACCTGCCCACTCAAGTCAGAGACTATACAGAATTGTACAAAAGTAAATATCTCCAATAGCATCGAATGAGGTTAGTTCGTTTACCTTTTATTAGTTGAAGAAAAATGCTAGAAGCTAAGTTATGCCTCTCTCTGCCTCTCCTCATTCCCCACACGTCTCTCTCAGTCTGCGTGTCAGTGTCTAGCTAGCTCCATGTTGTTAATTCAGATAAGTCGTTTTGGTGTTGGGTCGTAATGAGAAACTAATCAGTTCAGACATCAATCAATTTGTCATCAGTTTTCGGTCACACAGCGACAGAAAACGGGCGAATAACAAGCAACAGGTTCTGTATGAAGAGCTGCAGAAGACTGTGTCCCAAACAGTACACTATTCCATTATAGTGCACTACTTTTGATCATGGCCTCAGGGCTCTCGTCAAAAGTAGCGCACGACATAGGGCACGGGGTGCCATTCAGGACACAGCCAAGGAGGAGGAGGAGGAAAAACAATAACATGTTGGCTCTCAGAATCTCCTATTAGAAATGCTAGGGAAGAATCTAGGATGAGTCTGGGCAATGTAGTATTGATTTTTTTTGGCAGACCTGCCTGTCATGTTGTCTTGAGCTATTTCAGATTTGTACAGATTTGTACACACACACACACACACACACACACACACACACGTATCTACACGTGCAGGCAATAGCATCACACACTGATTAGTATGGGAGTACATCGCTTGTTCAGGGAAAATGAATGGTGGTTTTATGAATACTTTGCCTTGCAAATCCAAACATCGGATGCCATTTCACACCAGTTTAACTCTCATGTGCCATCATCTGGCGCTGTGAATATCACACGGAACCAGTAGAAAATGAGCTGTTACTTTGGCCACGCAGACAAGAAATACATGCAGTTAAAGAAAGGTTAAGCAAAACATTTCAAATGCATGCATATAGCAACAGGGGAGAAAATGTTCTGATTGTGAATACAGCAATCAAGAAAGGCATTGCAAAATGAGGCGCTTCTTCATACTAAAATGTACAGTAAGTGCTACATGTCATTTGTCTGGGAAATAGTTTTACTAACTTGACATACCAGTTAAATATAGGGAATGGATACATCAACAGATAGACCTCTGCACTGAATGGTTGAAGTTACAAGCAGACTGAAACATCCAGTCCCCTGATATTACAGCGAGTCATCCAAGCCTCCCCTCCATCTCCCTTCCATACAGGTAAAGTGCCCTTTTAAAACCAACATGGCACCCCAGACACTGGCCAGTCTATTGTAAAGATATTATAAACCTACGTACGTCTAAGCCCTTAGATCACAATCTCTACTAAACTAACATATGGAATTGTTTTAAGATGGTCATAAAATGTATCATTTAACCATTTGATTTTGAATTTTAGGACCCCTCTAGGTATATAAAAAAATCTATATCGTTTTTTTTTTTTTTTAAAACACTGAATTTGCCCTTTACTGCTATAGCCCATAGAAACACATTGATTAACACATTCATAAATGGCGAAACAGAAAGTAAAAAGATTTATCATAAGGAACAAAGTCTGTCCTATATCTGAGAGATATTTTTGATATTTTTAGACCCATGTTTGGTTATATTATTTTTGGCACATTTGACGCCCTTTGCACTTTTTGCTATTTTTTACAGCCTGGTACTGGGTTACCTTCAGATGACTGGATGTCATAGAGACAAACAACCGACACTGTCGTGATCGTGATAGTCTCCCCTTTCGATATTGGTGACATTAGTTTTCAACTCACTTGGTTCAGGTTTTTACAGACCATTTCGTAGCGGTTTTCTTGTCGGGATCTTCGCACGTGTAGAAAAAGGATGCTTTCACAAGACCCATGTTAATGAGTAGGTGCAAACTTTACATCGGGGGAAAGAGGGGATTGAGCTGCAGCCACTACAAGAAACGGTTGGTCTCTAGCTTTGACACACAGGCGCTATTCAATATGACGTCACCATGTGATGCACAGGTGTGTCAATCAACTCTAAGGGGTTGATATTAAAGCCTCACCTTTGACCTGGCAGATAAATGTCAAACTGCAATTCTCTAGCCCCCTGTGGAATGACAGGCTACGTCCCAAATGGCAAGAGGCTCTGGTCAAAAGTGCTGCACTATGAAGGGAATAGGCGGCCATTTGGAAGGCAGTCGCTGTTGACTGCCTGCTGCTGGGCTGTAATGGACATGGCCTGCAGTGTTCTAGATTGAAGACGAAGGAAAGCACAACATCACACATGACCCTGAACAACACCCACTTAATGAGGGTCGAATACCAGAGCTATGTGAACTGTGAAGTACATGTTACTACTAATGGTCCTGTGAAGTGTACCTGTTACTACTAATGGTCCTGTGGAGTGTACATGTTACTACTAATGGTCCTGTGAAGTGCACATGTTACTACTAATGGTCCTGTGGAGTGTACATGTTACTACTAATGGTCCTGTGGAGTGTACATGTTACTACTAATGGTCCTGTGACGTGTACATGTTACTACTAATGGTCCTGTGGAGTGTACATGTTACTACTAATGGTCCTGTGGAGTGTACATGTTACTACTAATGGTCCTGTGGAGTGTACATGTTACTACTAATGGTCCTGTGGAGTGTACATGTTACTACTAATGGTCCTGTGGAGTGTACATGTTACTACTAATGGTCCTGTGAAGTGTACATGTTACTACTAATGGTCCTGTGGAGTGTACATGTTACTACTAATGGTCCTGTGGAGTGTACATGTTACTACTGATGGTCCTGTGGAGTGTACATGTTACTACTAATGGTCCTGTGAAGTGTACATATTACTACTGATGGTCCTGTGAAGTGTACATGTTACTACTAATGGTCCTGTGAACTGTACATGTTACTACTAATGGTCCTGTGGAGTGTACATGTTACTACTAATGGTCCTGTGGAGTGTACATGTTACTACTAATGGTCCTGTGGTGTGTACATGTTACTACTAATGGTCCTGTGAAGTGTACATGTTACTACTAATGATCGTGTGGAGTGTACATGCTACTACTAATGGTCCTGTGAACTGTACATGTTACTACTAATGGTCCTGTGGATTGGTTATCCATCTGACAAAATACCTAATCTTGACTACTAATGGCAAATGGAGGTACATTTCACTAATGGTCCTTTCTAAATAAATAAAACATAAACAACACATTAGCAAAACAAATACTACTTAATGGTCTGTACAGTGTAAATACTACTAATGGTCCTATTGACTGTGATAAGCCACTGACTCAGTGAACCTCTGAAGAACAGTTACTACTAATGGTCCTTGAAGTGGGCTTGTCTAATGGTCCTGAGAACTGCTAGCATGTTCTACTAATGGAGATAGACAGTGTACATGTTACTACTACTGGTCCTGGGAGGACAGCGGTCTACTAATGGTCCTGTGCAGAACAGGCTAATGGAACAATGGGGTCATGTTACACTAATGGTCCTGTGGAGTGTACATGTTACTACTAATGGACTTCCTGAAATGAAACTTGTGAAGTTACTGTTACTGTGACTAATGGTCCTGTGGAGTGTGTCCCATGATACCACAAGACTGTCAGCCTGCAGAGCTAAAGCCTACAATGGTTTGGGAGTTAAACAAGTCTCCTCACTTTCCTAACTGCACCAAAACCACCCCTGTTACATAAGATAATTTAGGACATGCTGTCCTGATATACCACTGTGATGTTCTACTAATGGTCAATGTAAAGCTCACAGTTACTACTAATGGTCCTGTGGAGTGTACATGTTACTACTATGGTCCTGTGAATGTATGTGGCTAGATGGTCCTGTGAAGTGCACATGTTACTACTAATGGTCCTGATGAAGCACTGTTAGCTAATAATGTTTTTTATTTAATTTTTTATTTCACCTTTATTTAACCAGGTAGGCTGTTGAGAACAAGTTCTCTGCAATCAGTGCCCTGGCCAAGATAAAGCATGCAGTGTGAACAGACAACACAGAGTTACACATGGAGTAAACAATTAACAAGTCAATAACACAGTAGAAAAAAGGGTGAGTCTACATACAATGTGTGCACGCAAAAAGGCATGAGGAGGTAGGCAATAATTACAATTTTGCAGATTAACACTGGAGTGATAAATGATCAGATGGTCATGTACAGGTAGAGATATCCTTGTGCAAAAGAGCAGAAATGTAAATAAATAAAGACAGTATAAAAACAGTATGGGAATGAGGTACGTGAAAATGGTGGGCTATTTACCAATAGACTATGTACAGCTGCAGCGATGGGTTAGCTGCTCAGATAGCTGATGTTTGAAGTTGGTGGGGAGATAAAAGTCTCCAACTTTCAGCGATTTTGCAGGACGTTGCCAGTCACAGGCAGCAGAGTACAAGGCAGAAAGGCGGCCAAATGAGGTGTTGGCTTTAGGGATGATCAGTGAGATACGCCTGCGTCATGTGCTACGGATGGGTGTTGCCATCGTGACCACGAACTGAGATAAGGCGGAGCTTTACCTAGCATGGACTTTAGATGACCTGGAGCCAGTGGGTCTGGCAAGTACGAATATGCAAAGCGAGGGCCAGCCATAGAGCAATCAAGTGCAGTGGTGGGTGGTATAAGGTGCTTTAGTGACAAAACGGATGGCACTGTGATAGATGCATCCAGTTTGCTGAGTAGAGGTTGGAGGCCAAAGATGACATATTGCAATGTTTCGAGGATCAGAGGATAGTCAGTTTTACTAGGGAAACTTGGGGCGTAAGTGAAGGAGGCTTTGTTTATGGAATAGAAAGCCGACTCTTGATTCCCTTTTCGATTGCAGATGTTTGATATGAGTCTGGAAGGAGAGTTTGCAGTCTAGCCAGACACTAGGTACCCATAAATGTCCACATATTCAAGGGAACCATCCAGGGTGTGATTAGTGGGCATGCAGGGTGCAGGCAAATCCCCAGCATGCATTTGGTTTTACTAGCGTTTAAGAGCAGTTGGAGGCCACGGAAGGAGTGCTGTATGGCATTGAAGCTCGTTTGGAGGTTAGATAGCACAGTGTCCAATGACGGGCAGAGGTGTAATAAATGGTGTAATCTTAAGGTGGATAAATATATTCAATAAGAAACATCATTGATTATCTACAGAGAAAAGAGTGGCCCGGAATTACAACCCTGTGGCTCCCCCATAGAGACTGCCAGAGGACCGGACAGCATGCCCTCAATTTGACACACTGAACTCTGTCTGCAAAGTAATTGGTGAACCAGGCAAGGCAGTCATCCGAAAAAAGGCTACTGAGTCTGTTGATAAGAATATGGTGATTGACAGAGTAAAGCCTTGGCAAGGACGATGAAGACGGCTCACAGGAACTGTCTTTTATCGATGGTAATGATATCCTTTAGTACAACTTCTGTGGCTGAGGTGCCTCCTGACCGGCTCTAAACCAGATTGCACTATACGGTGGGATTCTAGATGGTCAGTGACCTGTTTGTTCTTGGCTTTCGAAGACCTTAGATAGGCAGGGCAGGATGGATACCTCCTCTATAACAGTTTGGGTCCAGGGTGTCTCCCCTCTAGGGGATCCTCTCTCTATACACCTTTCCAATCCTTGGGGATCTCATACACTCTGAAAGAGAGGTTGAACAGGCTCCCCTAGGGGTTGCGACAATCTCTCGGATAATTTCTCAGAAATAGAGGGTCCAGATTGTCAATGGTCCTGTGAAGTGCACATGTTACTACTAATGGTCCTGTAGTGTACATGTTACTACTAATGGTCCTGTGGAGTGTACATGTTACTACTAATGGTCTATGACGTGTACATGTTACTACTAATGGTCCTGTGGAGTGTACATGTTACTACTAATGGTCCTGTGGAGTCTACATGTTACTACTAATGGTCCTAGTGTACATGTTACCTACTCCTGGTCCTCTGGAGTGTACATGTTACTACTAATGGTCCTGTGGAGTGTACATCCTACTACTAATGGTCCTCCTCCTCTACATGTTACTACTAATGGTCCTCTCTCTATACATGTTACTACTAATGGTCCTGTGGATACATGTTACTACTAATGGTCCTGGAGTGTACATGTTACTACTGATGGTCCTGTGGAGTGTACACCTCTACTACTAATGGTCCTGTGAAGTGTACATATTACTACTGATGGTCCTCTGAAGTGTACACCTCTCTACTAATGGTCCTCTGAACTGTACATGTTACTACTAATGGTCCTCTGGAGTGTACATGTTACTACTAATGGTCCTGTGGAGTGTACATCTACTACTAATGGTCCTGGTGTGTACATGTTACTACTAATGGTCCTGTGAAGTGTACATGTTACTACTAATGATCGTGTGGAGTGTACATGCTACTACTAATGGTCCTGTGAACTGTACACCTCTCTAACCTCGGTGGATTGGTTATCCATCTGACAAAATACCTAATCTTGATACGTAAGGCAAATAGGATTTCACATTACCTCTCTCTCCTTTCTAAATAAATAAAACATAAACCACATTAGCAAAACAAATACTACTTCCACGCAGGTCTGTACAGTGGTATACTTCCAAATCCTATTGATGTGATAAGCCACTGACTCAGTGAACCTCTGAAGAACAGCCAGAATTCAGTGGGCTTGTCATCCTCCGAGAACTGCTAGCCTAGTCACAATGGAGATAGACAGAGTACCAAGAAACACTGTCAGACAGGGACAGGACAGCGGTCACCGACAGAACAGAGCAGAACAGGCTAAGGAACAATGGGGTCACACAGGTGAGGTTTACCTCTCTAAACGCTGTATGTCAAATCACACACCAGGCCATTGGAGAGACTTCACTCTATGGGGCCAAGCTCTCTACCTCGACAGGTAAGTCCTCAACCTACACCTCCCCGGATACCACAAGACTGTCACCTCCCTGCAGAGCTAAAGCCTAGGCATCTCTTTGGGGAGTTAAAGCAAGTCTCCTCACTTTCCTAATCCTGCACCAAACCACCCCTGTTACATAAGATAATTTAGGACATGCTGTCACGATATACCACTGTGATGTTCTCCTCATCAATGTAAAGCTCACAGTTATACTGAAGTACTGTGTAGTATTTAAACTCCTATCTGAATGTATTGGCTGAGAACCCTGTGGGAGAAAGACTTGTCTAGAATGCTGATCAGCTCTAGCTAAATTATTTGCTTTTCTGTCCCTATTAATTAGACAAACTTTAATCCTCCGGGGTGTAATCCTCAATCAGTGCCCTCCCCTGCTCAAAGGTGACTGTGAGACTGTCTCTACCTCAAGAGACCTCTCTCATACACCATGCTCCCACACACCACACTCTACACATCCTCCTCTCACTATACATGCTCTCTCTCGCACTACACACACACACACTACACACCACTCTCACACACACACCTCACACACACACACACTCTCTCAATTAAACCTCCTCAGAAGCCTTTGCTAAAGGTTGGAACCACCTCCTCTCGCTCAATAAATCTTTACCTCACCTCACTGGTGAGGGCTGTGACCTGACTTCAGAGGATGGATTCAAGCTTCCCCACAACCTCATTTCTTCTCCTTTTATATTACTGCAGGACCTGCTCTAGGGCATACACAGACGGTCGGACCAAAGCTGCCTCGGTCGTCATGTGTTCAGAATACAAACCAGAAATGGCCTCTAAAATGAATGATTTCTGTGGCAGCACGTCTCGGTTGGTTCCTACCATTGCAAATAGGGATCCATTTGAATCCAGATGCTCAGGAGACTCTCTCAAACCTCCTGCACCATACAGGGCCTAGGATGTCATTTGGGATGCCAGCCAGGGACTCACCTCCTCCATATTGCATACACCTTTCTATACGTCTCAAGGTGAGAAAAGGGGGCTCCTCTTCTCATTCATCTCTCTCCTTTCCCTTCACGAGCAGAGGTCTATAAACTAAACAAATCCTGCACATTGATAATCCATTACACAGTGGAGGAAACCTCAGACTTAATCTATCAGGGGACTCTGGTTGTGGAAACACTCTCTCTCCGGCGCCCCAGCTGCTATGTCCAATCTTTATACACACTAAGACCAGCTCGGGCTCTCTAACTTAAAATTCTCCTAAATAAAAAAGTACCTTTAATGTTGATAAATATATTCAATAAAAAACACCTCTCTACCTCCTGTTTTCCAGTGGATCCATCTCTAATTACAACATCTACCTCTCCTCTCTATACACCTCTCTCTATACACCTCTCTCTACCTCCTCCTCTCTCTATACACCTCTACCTCCTCCTCTCTCTACCTCCTCCTCTCTATACACCTCTCTCCTCCTCCTCCTCCTCTCTCTATACCTCTCTCTACCTCCTCCTCTCTCTATACACCTCTCTCTACCTCCTCTCTCTATACACCTCTCTCTACCTCCCCTCCTCTCCTCCTCCTCTCTCTATACACCTCCTCCTCTATACACCTCTCTCTACCTCCTCCCTCTCTATACACCTCTCTCTACCTCCTCTCTCTATACACCTCTCTCTACCTCCTCCTCTCTCTATACACCTCTCTACCTCCTCCTCCTCCTCTCTACCTCCTCCTCTCTCTATACACCTCTCTCTACCTCCTCCTCTCTCTACCTCCTCCTCTCTCTATACACCTCTCTACCTCCTCTCTATACACCTCTCTACCTCCTCCCTCTCTCTATACACCTCTCTCTACCTCCCCTCTCTATACACCTCTCTACCTCCTCCTCTCTCTACACCTCTCTCTACCTCCTCCTCTCTACACCTCTCTACCTCCCTCCTCCTCTCTATACACTCTCTCCTCTACCTCCTCTCTCTATACACCTACCTCTCCTCTACCTCCTATACACCTCTCTCTACCTCCTCCTCTCTCTATACACTCTCTACCTCCTCTCTCTCTACACCTCTCTCTATACTCCTCTCTCTACCTCCTCCTCTCTCTATACACCTCTCTCTACCTCCTCCTCTCTCTATACCTCCTCCTCTCTCTCTACACCTCTCCTCCCCTCTCTATACACCTCTCTCTACCTCCTCTCTATACACCTCTCTCTACCTCCTCCTCTCTCTATACACCCTCTCTCTACCTCCTCCTCTATACACCTCCTCTCTCTCTATACACCTCTCTCTACCTCCTCCCTCTCTATACACCTCTCTACTACCCTCTCTCTACCTCCTCCTCTCTCTACACACCTCCTCCCTCTCTCTACCTCTCTATCTCTCTCTACCTCCTCTCTCTCTACCTCCTCCTCTCTCTATACACCTCTCTACCTCCTCCTCTCTCTATACACCTCTCTCTACCTCCTCCTCTCTCTACCTCCTCCTCCTCTCTACCTCCTCCTCTCTCTACCTCCTCTCTCTCTATACACCTCTCTCTACTCCTCTCTCTCCTCTCTCTACCTCCTCTCTCTATACACCTCTCTACCTCCTCCTCTCTATACACCTCTCTCTACCTCCTCCCTCTCTATACACCTCTCTCTACCCTCCCCTCTCTATACACCCTCTCTCCTCTCTCTCTATACACCTCTCTCTACCTCCTCCTCTCTCTACCTCCTCCTCTCTCTATACACCTCTCTCTACCTCCTCCTCTCTCTATACACCTCTCTCTACCTCCTCCCTCTCTATACACCTCTCTCTACCTCCTCCTCTCTCTATACACCTCTCTACCTCCTCCTCTCTCTACACCTCCTCCTCCTCCTCTATACACTCCTCTCCTCTCTACCTCCTCTCTCTACACCCTCTCTACCTCCTCTCTATACACCTCTCTCTACCTCCTCCTCTCTCTATACACCTCTCTACCTCTCCTCCTCCTCTCTATACACCTCTCTCTACCTCCTCCCTCTCTATACACCTCTCTCTACCTCCTCCCTCTCCTCCTCTCTCTCTACCTCCTCCTCTCCTACCTCCCTCTCTATACACCTCTCTCTACCTCCTCCTCTCTATACACCTCTCTCTCCCTCCTCACCTCTCTCTATACACCTCTCTCTACCTCCTCCCTCTCTATACACCTCTCTCTACCTCCTCCTCTCTCTATACACCCTCTACCTCCTCCTCTCTCTATACACCTCTCTCTACACCTCTCTCTACCCTCTCTCTATACACCTCTCTCTACCTCCTCCTCTCTATACACCTCTCTCTACCTCCTCCTCTCTATACACCTCTCTACCTCCTCCCCTCTATACTCTCTACCTCCTCCCTCTCTATACACCTCTCTACCTCCTCCTCTCCTCCTCCTCTCTCTATACACTCTCTCTACCTCCTCCTCTCTATACACCTCTCTACCTACCTCCCCTCTATCTCTATACTCTACCCTCCTCTCTATACACCTCTCTCTACACCTCCTCCTCTCTATACACCTCTCTCTACCTCCTCCTCTCTATACACTCTCTCTACCTCCTCCTCTCTATACACCTCTCTACCTCCTCCTCTCTACCTCTATACACCTCTCTCTATACACCTCTCTCTACCTCCTCCTCTCTCTATACACCTCTCTACACCTCTACCTCCTCCTCTCTCTACCTCCTACCTCCTCCTACACCTCTCTCTACCTCCTCCTCTCTCTATACACCTCTCTCTACCTCCTCCTCTCTCTATACACCTCTCTCTACCTCCTCCTCTCTCTATACACCTCTCTCTACCTACACCTCCCCTCTCTATACACCTCTCTCTACCTCCTCCTCTCTATACACCTCTCTCTACCTCCTCCCCTCTCTCTACCTCCTACCCTCTCTCTATACACCTCTCCACCTCTCTATACACCTCTCTCTATACACCTCTCTCTACCTCCTCCTCTCTCTATACACCTCTCTCTACCTCCTCCTCTCTCTATACACCTCTCTCTACCTCCTCCCCTCTCTATACACCTCTCTCTACCTCCTCCTCTCTCTATACACCTCTCTCTACCTCCTCCTCTCTCTATACACCTCTCTCTACCTCCTCCCCTCTCTATACACCTCTCTCTACCTCCTCCTCTCTCCTCTCTCTACCTCCTCCTCTCTCTATACACCTCTCTCTACCTCCTCCTCTCTCTATACACCTCTCTCTACCTCCTCCTCTCTCTATACACCTCACTCTACCTCCTCCTCTCTCTATACACCTCTCTCTACCTCCTCCCCTCTCTATACACCTCTCTCTACCTCCTCCTCTCTCTACCTCCTCCTCTCTCTACCTCCTCCTCTCTCTATACACCTCTCTCTACCTCCTCCTCTCTCTACCTCCTCTCTCTATACACCTCTCTCTACCTCCTCCTCTCTCTATACACCTCTCTCTACCTCCTCCCCTCTCTATACACCTCTCTCTACACCTCTCTCTACCTCTCCTCTCTCTACCTCCTCCTCTCTCTCTACTCTCCTCCTCCTCTCTATACACATCTCTCTACCTCCTCCTCTCTCTATACACCTCTCTCTACCTCCTCTCTCTATACACCTCTCTCTACCTCCTCCCCTCTCTATACACCTCTCTACCTCCTCCTCTCTCTATACACCTCTCTCTACCTCCTCCTCTCTCTACCTCCTCCTCTCTCTATACACCTCTCTCTATACACCTCTCTCTACCTCCTCCTCTCTCTATACACCTCTCTCTACCTCCTCCTCTCTCTATACACCTCTCTCTACCTCCTCCCCTCTCTATACACCTCGCTC
The DNA here is from genome assembly GCF_034236695.1 of Oncorhynchus nerka. Lineage (NCBI taxonomy): Eukaryota > Metazoa > Chordata > Actinopteri > Salmoniformes > Salmonidae > Oncorhynchus > Oncorhynchus nerka. The sequence goes on along the minus strand of NW_027039829.1, from coordinate 51,884 downwards.
TACCTCCTCCTCTCTCTATACACCTCTCTCTACCTCCTCCTCTCTCTATACACCTCTCTACCTCCTCCCTCTCTATACACCTCTCTCTACCTCCTCCCTCTCTCTACCTCCTACACCTCTCTCTATACACCTCTCTCTACCTCCTCCTCTCTCTATACACCTCTCTCTACCTCCTCCTCTCTCTATACACCTCTCTCTACCTCCTCCTCTCTCTATACACCTCTCTCTACCTCCTCCCCTCTCTATACACCTCTCTCTACCTCCTCCTCTCTCTACCTCCTCCTCTCTCTACCTCCTCCTCTCTCTATACACCTCTCTCTACCTCCTCCTCTCTCTACCTCCTCTCTCTATACACCTCTCTCTACCTCCTCCTCTCTCTATACACCTCTCTCTACCTCCTCCCCTCTCTATACACCTCTCTCTATACACCTCTCTCTACCTCCTCCTCTCTCTACCTCCTCCTCCTCTCTCTACCTCCTCCTCTCTCTATACACATCTCTCTACCTCCTCCTCTCTCTATACACCTCTCTCTACCTCCTCCTCTCTCTATACACCTCTCTCTACCTCCTCCCCTCTCTATACACCTCTCTCTACCTCCTCCTCTCTCTATACACCTCTCTCTACCTCCTCCTCTCTCTACCTCCTCCTCTCTCTATACACCTCTCTCTATACACCTCTCTCTACCTCCTCCTCTCTCTATACACCTCTCTCTACCTCCTCCTCTCTCTATACACCTCTCTCTACCTCCTCCCCTCTCTATACACCTCGCTCTACCTCCTCCCTCTCTATATACCTCTCTCTACCTCCTCCTCTCTCTATACACCTCTCTCTACCTCCTCCCCTCTCTATACACCTCTCTCTACCTCCTCCTCTCTCTACCTCCTCCTCTCTCTATACACCTCTCTCTACCTCCTCCTCTCTCTATACACCTCTCTCTACCTCCTCCTCTCTCTATACACCTCTCTCTACCTCCTCCTCTCTCTATACACCTCTCTCTACCTCCTCTCTCTATACAACTCTCTCTACCTCCTCCTCTCTCTATACACCTCTCTCTACCTCCTCCTCTCTCTATACACCTCTCTCTACCTCCTCCTCTCTCTACACCTCTCTCTACCTCCTCCTCTCTCTACCTCTCTCTCTTTTTTTCTCGCTCTCTTTACCTCCTCCTCTCTCTATACACCTCTCTCTTTTTCTCGCTCTCTCTACCTGCTCTCTCCCCCTCTAACTACCCATCTCTCATTCCCTCTTTCCCTCTCTCTACCTCCCTCTCTCTCCAGCCACCTCATCATCCTACTTATCATGTTGTTTGGCACCTGCTCTCCCTCTCTCTAAACCTCTCCATCCCTCCCTCTCTCTCTCCTCCATTCCTCTCTCCCTCTCCACCCCTCCCTCTCCTCCATTCCTCTCTCCCTCTCCACCCCTTCCTCTCTCTCTCCTCCATTCCTCTCTCCCTCTCCCCCCCTCTCTTTCTCTCATCCCCTCTTCTATCCAGCTGCCACATCCCCCCATTGATCACCTAATCGTGTCGTTTGGCACCTGCGCTCTCTCTCTCTCTCTCCATCCTTCTCTCGCTCTCTCCATCCCTCCCTGTCATGTCAGCCAGGCCTCACTGTCTAAAAAAAGCATCCTGAAACGACAACAGACCCATCTAGATGTGGGCGCCTTGCCTGTGAGCTGTAGCCTCATTTTAAATACAGTAGAGCTTCAAGTCAACTATTGATCAGAACGATTGCCCAGTGCTGCATGTACATACACTTGTATGTCAGGAGAAACTGGCTGGCCTAAAATTGCATCCCATGTACTACGGTATGAATGGCACATCCATTCTGAAGTCACTACACGTGTGGATGAGCAAGGCTGGCTAGCCTAGAAAATCTATATAGACCCACCTTTGTATTTTGTGAATGTGGACAAGACAAGACTATGGTACAGGGTGTTATACACATTGTCTTCTTCACGCGATTCAGTGGAGTAGTACTAATATTGTGCGTGTTTTCCATTCAAAAGTTGTTTTTTTTCAAACTGTGGTTCAACACCGGTTGCCAGTGATTATTATCACAGATAACTTAGTAAATTAGAGCTCAGGGGCCAATATGAAGGACCCACGATGTATAAGAAATAGAGAGATGTAAAAGTTGTGCCAAAGCGCGTGACACCAGGGATTATAGACATGATCCATTCGAGCAGGATATGAACGCTGACGATAAGATAGCGCTGTGTGACTTTATATTCATATCTAATCAGTAGTCATAGATCACAGTGCTGTGTTTGATTTATTTAAAGGTTTCGATGTACACTAGGCTATAGGACACATAGGCCTACGGTGAAACGGTATAATAGGGAAAGGTTATTTAAGTGTAAATAGGCCTGAATTGGTGATCTCGCCAAACAAATGCTGCAGTAGGCCTGTTGAGGGAAAATTATAGTTTGCTGTGTTTGACTCCAGGGCTTTCACAAGTGCAGACTATTCAACCGAGAGAAATATTGCAGTAGAAATACCTTCAACAACAACAACAACAACAACAACAACGGATGTATAAAGTAGGTCTAGTGGCCTTGACCATGAGCCTAAGTCACACTTTCACTTATATGAAATGTATAAAATAGGTTGCTGATGAAAAATGGAAGAAGTTATTATCTTTATAATGGGAAAAACTTGAAGTAATTCTAGTCTGCAATATGTGCACCTCATACAGCAACAATGCGGACCTACACAGCATACTGTATCCTGAATATGATTATCCCCTAACTATTTGGTCTTTATCAAGAAGGAAACTAAAATGATATATGATTTCTGCTTGGTCAAAGACCACAATGGCATATGGTAGCTAGATCTGTCCTGCACTTCTCTGTGCACTGTCAAGGTAGTATCAACAAACAATATTGATTTAGTTATGCAAAAATGACAACTGTAAAACCATTGAAAACCATCCTTGTCACGTCAACATGGTACGATGTCAACAGACCCAATTTGACTACATTTGACATAATGTATTATGATGGGAGGAACAAAAGCCTGCCCGCGTCAAAAATTCCTATTATGGGTATTCAATGGATTTGCTGTCAGAAGGATGGAACCACATCGGAAAAAATGGTGCCTTGTCTTTCATTTCCTATCATTACAATGCCCACACATGCACTACTCTCCCAGTAGCAAGTTTTCATAGGTTACTACCACATCTGCGTAACATTTTATTGCATGTCTTTGGCAAAAGCCATTAGCTTTGCTAATTATTTTAATGACGCACTCAAGTTCCAATGTGCGTAAAATGTTTGGTGAGAAAAAGGATCGACACGAAAGAGAACTCCCCACATGTGTCCTTGATCATCTGGAAAGCCTGCTAGCAACCCTTTCGTCTATTCGATTATAATTGTGCCATTAATAGACTCAGACTGTCTTACCTTTCCGAGGACCGGGTCTCCCCCACCTCCACCTCCGCAGTCGGTTGGGGAGCTTCTGATTTCTTCGCGCAAGGACAGGAGGCGTGCGGGATAAAGTGAACTGTAGTCGCAGAGAGAGCGATGCTGAAGACCGCTGGTCGGGTCGGAGTTGAAGACAACGTAAATATGAGGAGCTGTTGGGAATTCTCAAAGGATCTCAGTCGCTTCTCCCTCTCCACCTTGGCCACCCAACGACTCAGACTCAGACTCAGTCAGTCCAACGAGCAGTAGTCTTGTGGGAAATCTCTCTGTCGCTATGCTGACACCCACCCCCTCTGTGTGGAACAAGACAACGTGAGAGAATGTGTCACTGTCAGCCTAGACTTTAGACCGAGTTTCTTCCCGTCCGTGTCTGTATGAGAAGTTCGATGACTTAACTCTCCCGCTGGTTGAGGTGCTCGACGTGGAAACGTACGGATTGTTCAGTAGAGAAACAGAGACTCTCCTTAGCGCACGTCGTTTGTTTTTCACGGGTGATCGGAAGCGCGTTGCGCTATCGTGACAGGTTAACTCTGTATGCACCTGAGTTATTGATTAGTAATTACCCGAGCTCAGGGTTTGTGGGTATAATGTCTATTAACGTTTGTCACATATCTAAAAGATCCAGCATTACAGTCCGACAAAAATAGTTGTGTAAAATATTTAAAGATTTAAAGTTCATAATGAGATGTACCCTAATAATGTGCAAAAATGCGTTGGGATTGAAAAATATGGAGTTTGAAAATTAGGTTATATTGACCAAACAAGACAGTGGAAAATATAGTATTTTGAATGAAGGAGTTAAGTAACTCCAAGTATTTTATTTAACCATAGGCTACAAAATAATATGATTTAATTGGCACTACATAGGCCTACACAAACCACAGATGGTTAATAATTAATGTTCAATTGTAGTCTACCACAAACATATATTGAATTATAGTGTACGGTTACTCCTCTTTTAAAATTACTTGTTGCCTGACAGATCTTTTATCAACAATTTTGATCAAATGTGGGCTTAAAATGAAGTTTAGTAGTTAATTTAACATTTCATTTGATTTCATTTGATCTCAGTTCCGCCCCCAGGTTGAGGAATCTGCTGTGTGTATGGGAGCTCTTTCTCTGAATGCTGGCAGAGCTGGAACAGGTCTCAGACTGTAGCTAATGGGTAGGGAGCTAGACTAGTCCCATCACACACACACTCACACAGGCTAAGGAAAGACACTGACACACACACGACCCTGTCTCCATCTGCAATATCCTCTTAACTGTCCCGTAGTGGAAGATTCTCATCATCTTCAGTGTTCGAGTCTGAAAACACAGAGACGCCAGTCCCTGCTGTGGTTATTAAAAATCTACATGTTTATTACGCCAGAGAGATGCTTTCCTGCATTCTTTAGCAAGGCATTTTGGGAATACACCGGTACCCTCCTCGTAAACTCTGGAGTAACGAGGAAAAACATTGGTGAGAATAATAACTTGGGAGATTGCCTTTATAAGCCTGGATCGCCAAAGCGCCCAATAGGGGGCCTGTAGCCGACTCGTCTCAAACAGAGAAAATAAAGTATGCTTTATGTTTATTGAAATTGTTCCCTGATTCGTCTGCGCCCAAATGAGCATCGCTTATGAAAAAGTGGAATGGGGAATCGGCACAGATGTTTTTCTGCTCTCAACTATTGAAGGACAAGGGATAATTACATGGCATCCCCACTGTAAAGAAAGAAACACACACACACACACACACACACACACACACACACACGTAGATATCCTTTTTTCGCTGTGGCTGATAGAATTGTCCACAAAGGGCATTTGTTAGTTCCGCTTGGAGGATTATTATATCTCACACTTTTCTGGAAGTCTCTAGCTTCTCTATGATAGCGGTTTGCAGCTAGCCAGCCACGTAGCATTTATTTATTATTTACAACTGCTCTCTGCCATGAGACAATGCTGCCGGCCTGTTGAGCCAAACAAGGGTTGGAAAGGCCAGATATGTACAAAATAGAAAAGGCAACTGAGGAATTTCAATTGTGTCACTTCAGGCACAATCAGAGCGATACAATTATAAGGAGCAAGTGTGACAGTCTGTCAACAGATTTTTAAAGAGTTTGTAACATACACTTAATGACAAACAAGTCAAGTTGAAATATGGATATTGAAAATGAGCCAAAGATTGAGTGTGTGAGTGGGTGTGAGTGTGTGTGTGAGTTTTTGTGTGTGTGAGTTTTTGTGTGTGTGAGCTTGTGTGTGTGTGTGTGTGTGTGTGTGTGTGTGTGTGCACAATTTTGTAAGTGTAAGTGTGTGTCTATGTTTGTGCACGTGGGTGTGATTTCATGCTTCTGTATGTGTGTCTGTGTCCACACAATTGTGTGCATGTGTCAGGCTTATAAGTATTTATATTCCTATCCAAGTGGAGAGACAATTTTTTGTGTGTTTTGTGTGTTTTTTGTGTGGCATCGGCCAGGCAGAGTTCTTGGCCTCCTCTCCTCCTCTCTTCCGTCATGGATCTTTGCTTTTGCAATTCAGCAACTGTTGACAGCTTGGACTAGGCTTGACGCTTCCCCCCAGATTTGCATCATTTAAAGGAAAACCACTTGATTGGAAATAAATATCAGAATAAAAATTTCTCCAGCTCTATGGCCTGGGCTCCACAGGTTAATTCCTTTATGGTGTTAGACATCAACAGCACTACTTTAGAATAGTTATCTTAGGGAGATAGAGAAAGCACCATGGTAGAAGTTAGGATACTTGTATACTGTTGGAGAAATGACGTATTGTCAATAGTAATGGGGTAAATTGTTGAGTAGAAAATAATCTAAACTTAAATTAGCCTCACATATGTCAATGTATCTGTTTTTAATTGATTGCTTTTCCCTACTGGACTGCAGGTGAACATTATGTAGCTACCTTTCCTTAGATACTCAATGTACAGTTGGCTATGTAAGGGAGATTCTGGCATCTCCAGACTGGAGGGAGGAGACGGAGCGATAGCCTGGTGCGTGGGGCTGCCACAGGGCCCACCAGGCTGGGGAGACCTACAGGAGGCCTGGTGCGTAGAGGAGGCACAGGATGAACCGGGCTGTGGTGGAGCACTGGAGCTCTGGTGCGCAGCCTTGGCACCACTCCTCCAGGCTGGATGCCCACTTTAGCCCGGACCCTCCAGAGTTCAGGCACAGGATGAACTGGGCTGTGGTGGAGCACTGGAGCTCTGGTGCATACCAATCGCACCTCTCCCTCAGGCTCAATGCCCACATTCGCCCGGCATGAGCGGAGCGCAGGCATAGGGCGAACTGAACCCTCCCAACGCCCTGGAGACACAGTAAGCAGAGCCGGTGCAGGATACCCTGGACCGAACCTGCGCACCGGAGACCAAACGCGCCGAGCTGGCACAATCCGCCCTGGCTGGATACCCACTCTCGCATGGCACTTGCAGGGGGCTGGCATATAGCACTCCAGGCTATGAACGCGCACTGGAGACACCGTGCGCATCATCGCATAACACGGTGCCTGACCAGTACCACGCTGCTTCCGGTAAGCACGGGGAGTTGGCTCAGGTCTCTCGCCTACACTCCGCCAATCTCCCCTTGTGCCCCCCCTCCCAATTTTTTTTTATGGGGGGGCTGCCTCTCGTGCCTGTTGCGCTGCCTTACCTCATATCGCCGCCGCTCAGCTTTAGCTGCCTCCAGTTCTTATTCCCCAGCCTGTGCACAGGGTCACTTGCCGTCCAATATCTCCTCCCATGTCCATGAGTCCAACACTTTCTGCTCCCTGTTACCCCGCTGCTTGGTCCGTTTGTGGTGGGTAGTTCTGTAACGGCTTTCATCGGAAGAAGAAGAGGAATCATCGGACCAAAATACAGCAGGGTACGTGTTCATCTTTAATAAATTAACTGAACACTGAATAAACAAAACAACAAAAAGAAAAAACCAAAACAGTCCTGCAAGGTGAATAACACTAAACAGAAATTAAATAACCACAAAAACCCAGTGGGAAAAGACTACCTAAGTATGGTTCTCAATCAGAGACAACGATAGACAGCTGTCTCTGATTGAGAACCACACCCGGCCAAACAACAAAGAAATATAAAACATAGAAAATGAACATAGAATGCCCACCCTAGTCACACCCTGGCCTAACCAACATAGAGAATAAAAGCCTCTCTATGGCCAGGGCGTGACAGGCTGTGAGCCACTATAAATAAATACTGTCGATAGCTGAAGCTTTTCGGGGCGACAGTAGATAAATGTTACGGGTGTTTGAAGTATTATTTTGGACATCAGTGTTGACTCACAGCGTTGTCTGCAGGGGCACAGAAATACAGATGGACGTGTCACAATGTCACCATGTTTCCTTCAGCTGGGAGTGATGATCAGCAGTCCGTTTCAACTGTGCAGACAGTCAAACACACACGCATGTACAGGCACACACACGCACACACATATACACACACATACCAAGAATACAACAGTGATTTTTTCCCCCTCCCCCTGCGGTTTTGTTTTAACTGAAAATATTATAATGACATTGTAACACTTCCCATGTAGAACGAATGAGCAAACTGATCTAACACAGAATATTATATCAAGGGTAGAATGAAAGAAGAGTGGCTACCAGTTTACACTGAATGCTCAGTTATTATCTGAATAGCTACAGTACAGTAGTTAGTCCATCACTTGACAGGCCTGTTCATTTGTAGACAATCATTGTCCAGACAGATTATTCATTATGTTGCCTGTTGCCCATCAGTCTACTGGTAAGTCAGTAAACATCGAGGGTAAGACGTTACAGACGTCTTCTACTGAACAATACAGACACTTCATTATTGTCTGTCCTAATTAGAGATTAGCTGCACTGTAAATACGTAAAATGGAAATGGTTGACAGATTGTTTACCTCAGTAATGGATGTAGAAATGTTTTTTTTGTAAAATATGCAATTAATATAAAATAGAGAGATTTGATAAATGTGTTTACTTGTGGCTCTGTCTGTTCATGCTGTTGATGTGTGATTACGATGCAAAGTCAAGTTTCTCACTGTCAACTCCACCTCACCTCAGTGATTGCCACCCTGGCTATGTTGTGACATGTCCTGTCTGTATGTGGATATCAACAGGCATCCTTGCTATAGCCTGGTTAATCCAGTCTGAATACGTTCAGTTTCGTTTACCAAACCTAATTGCGCTCGATGTCAGACAATTATATCGGACACAGTATCAGTCCATTTTAGCAGTTTTTTTTAACAGGCAATTGAATGATTTCCTCTTCAACTGTGTGAGGGCCTCAACTGATGCTGCTACTCCTAACTCACAAATGGGTTCCCATGACAGGTTCATTCACCACCCCTGGCCAGCATACAGAGCATGTTAGAATCATGTTACACAGCAGAACATTCTAGAAGCAAAGAAAAGGCAGTACTTACTATTGGACAAGCAGTTATTTGAATAAGTAAACACAAAAAGCGGAATGAGTGACATTTTTGAGGATGACAACAATGCTATTGCCAGTAAGAAAAAAACTACAGTGGAAGTGAGAATCTGAACCATATCCTTCCCAGCCTATCGCAAGTTTGATCAACGTGGGGTTGCCAAGAGAGTAAAAAAATCCCTAGCCTAACACTGGATTCAGTTCAGCCACCTTCAAGGTAGCAGTGTGCAAAGCCGTGCAAATCCTCTACAATAGGCCTCCGTAAGTAGTTCACACTTCCAGGCTGGATCACATCCGGCCGTGATTGGGAGTCCCATAGGGCGGTGCACAATTGGCCCAACGTTGTCCGGGTTTGGCTGGGGTAGGACGTCATTGTAAATAAGAATTTGTTCTTAACGGACTTGCCTAGTTCAATAAAGGCTAAGTAAAAATAAAATAAAAAGATTACATATTGATCTTTTTATGATGTTTATCTTCCACATTCAGAAAGTATTGGTGGGACTCAATTGATTCATCTGTGAAAGTAAAGTACACAAGTCTGAGGGAACAGGGTACATTTACATGAGACACATGATTGCGTGAACTCTTGACCTGGGTACACTTGTAACATATAAATGTAGGCCTACACACTCACACTCACACATACACATATATATATATATACACACACACACACACACACACATACACACACACACACACACACACACACACACACACACACACACACACACACACACACACACACACACACACACACACACACACACACACACACACACACACACACACACACACACACACACACACACACACACACACACACACACACACACACACACACACAAAATGGAAAACCTCAAATAGTTAACATATTTATAGAAGTCTGTCTGAGACCCATCGAGCAGCATCGGGCTTCTTTAATCATCCCTGGCGTTCTGACAGTATCCTCAGACACCGGTATCCTTGACACCAGCCTGTAACCTGTCCAGCACACTGATTTACTCTGCTTGACGGGAGTTTTACTGCCTAATACTGATGAAGTCAACACGCATGCAAATGAGCAAAGAAGAATGAGCAAAGAAGAATGTTGGGGGATTGAGAAAAGAGCGAACTTGTTTGGGTTTTGACAGTTAGTGTTAAAAGCCAAGCCCAAGCTCAGATATCGATGTGGAGAAGGAAGGAGAGAGTTTGAATAAACATGTCCTTCTTGTCTCTTCTTCAGTGATGCTTGGCCGATGGATTGGATGGCACGCTAGTCTGGGCTTTGGCTAGGCAGGAAGTGATACGATGATTGGTGGAGCGAGTCTGTTTTTCAGATCCCCACTGGAGCCTTTTATTAACCTAATTAATATTTCCTTTTGAGTATCTCTCCATCCCTCCATCCTTCCATCAAAATGATTCCATCTCATCCCATATCAGACCAGATTCGAAATGAGGAGACCCCCTGCTGTTGGCCATTTTGTGAGTTTGAGGATAAAATCGAGCTGGCTAAATTGGAAGTCAAACTAAATGAAACCACACAGCTTGATGAGGGAGATCATAAAAAGGAGACCACAACTTGATGGCTTTCTAGATTGTTCCTTAACTGAATCCATCCATGTGCAGTCTAGCAACATATAAAGTCCACAATACCCCATGTAGTGAACATACCTCAATCTTTGTCTTCAAGCTCTGTGTTGGTTTATCCAATACTGGACTGTGCAGCTGCATTTGGAGTTTTATTGAATATTTTATTGCTAAAGTAGAGGAATAAAGAAAAAGGTTGGAGCCCTTTACGAAAAATAAATATGTTTTATTTAATCCGGGCTTGTAACATCAGGTCTATGCACTTAGGTAATGCACTATTTATAATACAACCAGACAAAACAGAACAGAAACAAACCAAAGCTAACAAGCCAGATAGAGTGGAAACTTGCAACTGGTTGCAAAACAGTCCAATTAACTTCTGCATGGTGATGTTACTTGTTCATTAAACCACCTCATGAAACAACCCCAAAATACCAGAAACAACTCTAAACAACCCTAAAATACCAGAAACAACTCTAAACAACCCTAAAATACCAGAAACAACTCCAAACAACCACAAAATACCAGAAACAACTCCACAAACAAAGAAACACGTAACTACCATAGACAACCCTAAAATACCAGAAACAACTCCAAACAACCCCAAAATACCAGAAACAACCCCAAAATACCAGAAACAACTCCAAACAACCCCAAAATACCAGAAACAACTCCAAACAATCCCAAAATACCAGGAACAACTCCAAACAACCCCAAAATACCAGAAACAACTTCCAAAATACCAGAAACAACTCCAAACAACCCCAAAATACCAGAAACAACGCTAAACAACCATACAATACCAGAAACAACTTTAAACAACCACAAAATACCAGAAACAGCTTCTAAACAACCCCAAAATCCCAGAAACAACTCCAAACAACAAAATACCAGAAACAACTCTAAACAACCCTACAATACCAGAAACAACTCCAAACAACAAAATACCAGAAACAACTCACAAACAAAGAAAACGTAACTACCATAGACAACCCTAAAATAGCAGAAACAACTCCAAACAACCCTAAAATACCAGAAACAACTCTAAAGAACCCCAAAATAGTATAAACAACTCCAAACAACCACAAAATACCAGAAACAACTCCACAAACAAAGAAACACAACTACCATAGACAACCCTAAAATACCAGAAACAACTCCAAACAACCCCAAAATACCAGAAACAACCCCAAAATACCAGAAACAACTCCAAACAACCCCAAAATACCAAACACAAATCTAAACAACCTCAAAATACCAGAAACAACTCCAAACAACCTCAAAATACCAGAAACAACTCCAAACAATCCCAAAATACCAGGAACAACTCCAAACAACCCCAAAATACCAGAAACAACTTCCAAAATACCAGAAACAACTCCAAACAACCCCAAAATACCAGAAACAACGCTAAACAACCATACAATACCAGAAACAACTTTAAACAACCACAAAATACCAGAAACAGCTCTAAACAACCCCAAAATCCCAGAAACAACTCCAAACAACGCCAAAATACCAGAAACAACTCTAAACAACCCTACAATACCAGAAACAACTCCAAACAACCCCAAAATACCAGAAACAACTCCACAAACAAAGAAACACGTAACTACCATAGACAACCCTAAAATAGCAGAAACAACTCCAAACAACCCCAAAATACCAGAAACAACTCTAAAGAACCCCAAAATAGTATAAACAACTCCAAACAACCCCAAAATACCAGAAACAACTCTATAGAACCCCAAAATACCAGAAACAACTCCAAACAACCCCAAAATACCAGAAACAACTCCAAACAACCCCAAAATACCAGAAACAACTCTAAACAACCCTACAATACCAGAAACAACTCCAAACAACCCCAAAATAGCAGAAACAACTCCAAACAACCCCAAAATAACAGAAACAACTCTAAACAACCCCAAAATACCAGAAACAACGCTAAACAACCCCAAAATACCAGAAACAACTCCAAACAATCCAAAAATACCAGAAACAACTCCAAACAATCCCAAAATACCAGAAACAACTCCACAAACAAAGAAACACGTAACTACCATAGATAACCCTAAAATAGCAGAAACAACTCCAAACAACCCCAAAATACCAGAAACAACTCTAAACAACCCTACAATACCAGAAACAACTCCAAACAACCCCAAAATACCAGAAACAACTCCACAAACAAAGAAACACGTAACTACCATAGACAACCCTAAAATAGCAGAAACAACTCCAAACAACCCCAAAATACCAGAAACAACTCTAAAGAACCCCAAAATAGTAGAAACAACTCTAAAGAACCCCAAAATACCAGAAACAACTCCACAAACAAAGAAACACGTAACTACCATAGACAACCCTAAAATAGCAGAAACAACTCCAAACAACCCCAAAATACCAGAAACAACTCTAAAGAACCCCAAAATAGCAGAAACAACTCCAAACAACCCCAAAATACCAGAAACAACTCCAAACAACCCCAAAATACCAGAAACAACTCTAAAGAACCCCAAAATAGCAGAAACAACTCCAAACAACCCTAAAATACCAGAAACAACTCCAAACAACCCTAAAATACCAGAAACAACTCCAAACAACCCCAAAATACCAGAAACAACTCTAAACAACTCTAAAATACCAGAAACAACTCCAAACAACCCCAAAATACCAGAAAAAACTCCACAAACAAAGAAACGTAACTACAATAGACAACCCTAAAATAGCAGAAAATCCCCCATAATACCACAAACAGTCAAACGCCTTCCTGTATTTCTGATAGTACAATGTCATATCAAACTTTGACGTGTTGGACGGACGCAGACTCTCGGCACCGTAATATTTTTTTCTGAAAGTAAAAATGACTTTCTATTGTGTCACGGACTGTGTGATAGTCAGAATAAATACTCAGTTTGATATCTGCTTCTCTTATCCTCTGGTTTTCAATTCACCGTCCTGGACATTTTTCAAAATGGTTTCTGGTGCCCTGACGTACACACTCACAACCTCCGACTGGCTGTGGCTTTCAAGCCAAGGATGATAAAAACAACGAGTACAGTAAACATAATAACACTTTATTTGTTCTTAGAATCCTTTTGTGCTTCTACCTTATTCAAATGTGGAGGTAAGATTACAGTTAGAATGACATTTAAATTGGGTCAAAACATCTATAGAAATATGAGTATAGAATATGTGGCAACATTTTAAAGGAACATCGCAAACTTAACCAACAAAGCTTTTGAAGTGGTCCAGAAACTATCAAGCACCATCAGTCCATCTGTGTAGCTGCATAGATGTCTGTCTGGAGATACTAGAACCAGATGGATTGGCAGCAACATTTTGTATCTTAAGAAGAAGACATAAAGTGCTTGTCAGAGATACGGCTGTTCAGGCTGTTTTTCCCTCTCTAAAGAAAGGCTAAGAAGCGGAGAGGAGAGGAGCGGGGAGCGGGAGATGACAGGTTCCTGGGCCATGGCTGCCTGTCCTGTATGACAGAAGAAGATCATTCTGACAAGTTTCTACAAAGGGCCTGGATCAACAGAGCAGCCCCTGTCTCTCTCTCTCTTTCCCATTCGCTGATGGGTGATCGACTTACTGGCATTATGTAGATGGGGATTTTGGACAGTGTTGGACTAATGCTACGCAAATCTGACAGAATGGACATGGATGTCACACATGAGGACTTTCCCACAGTAGGAGTTCTTGGGATTTGAAAAGTGAGTGATTCAAGACAACAACTTTCACAACACCAGCTAACCTCTCTAGGATTGACAGGTGTCCAAGGGGATGTGTGTTTGTGCAGGTTTCACTGCGGATCCACATCAAGTAGTCAGATGTGAATGTGTACAGGTTAGCATGCATGTCTGTCCATAAACAAGGTGTCAGTTGTCATCTCTCTATAGACACTCATTGAAGTCCTCTCTGCTGTATTCATCTGTGTGATTCTGACTGAAGTCTGCTCATCTGTTCTCCAAGACACCTCTAACTGTCACAGTGTGTTGGTTCCAGACAATAGATCATTCTTACTGAGCCCATAGGTGCACACACATGTTTGGGGGTTGGGGTGCTGCATTTTTCTTCGCTGGGGGGGCAAAGATTTTTTTAAATGTTGACTTCACTACAGACGGCTGTATCGGTCCACAAATACAGGACTAGTAAAGACCCAGTGCACTACTTTTGTGAGAGAAATCAAATCCCCCTCCCCCCAAACGAATAATAATAATACAAATATTAAAACAATTCAAGGGGGTGATGCAACACCCTCAGCACTTCTACTTCCTGCGGCTATGACTGAGCCTCAGGCATCTCAGGTCTACATGTCCTATGTCATATGATTCTGTGTCATATGAAGACACCAAAGAGCACGCAGCTTGTTAACCAATCGAGCCGTGGAATCTTCTCACAGAGGTACACGTTCAATGTGTACGTTGGGAAGAGTATAGCTAGCCCCTAATGTGGCTCCACTTGTATGCATCAAGGCACCAGTACATACTGTACTTGAATGCTTGAATACTCAGTATGTTGTGCTTTCCAAGTGAATTTCCCATACAATAAAACAAACAAATTGTGGGATGAACCCCTCATGTCCTTGATGTACCCGTTGAACCTAAAACAGCTCCGCCGCCTCGCCATAGAAGGGTCGTAGCAGAAACCGCTCCACCGCCTCGCCATAGAAGGGTCGTAACAGAAACCGCTCCGCCGCCTCGCCATGAAGGGTCGTAACAGGAACCGCTCCGCCACCTCGCCATAGAAGGGTCGTAACAGAAACCGCTCTGACGCCTTGCCATAGAAGGGTCGTATCAGAAACCGCTACGCCACCTCGCCATAGAAGGGTCGTAACAGAAACCGCTCCGCCACCTCGCCATAGAAGGGTCGTAACAGAAACCGCTCCGCCGCCTCGCCATGAAGGGTCGTAACAGGAACCGCTCCACCACCTCGCCATAGAAGGGTCGTAACAGAAACCGCTCTGACGCCTTGCCATAGAAGGGTCGTATCAGAAACCGCTACGCCACCTCGCCATAGAAGGGTCGTAACAGAAACCGCTCCGCCACCTCGCCATAGAAGGGTCGTAACAGAAACCGCTCCGCTGCCTCGCCATGAAGGGTCATAACAGGAACCGCTCCGCCACCTCGCCATAGAAGGGTCGTAACAGAAACCGCTTTGACGCCT
Source organism: Oncorhynchus nerka (assembly GCF_034236695.1). Classification (NCBI taxonomy): domain Eukaryota; kingdom Metazoa; phylum Chordata; class Actinopteri; order Salmoniformes; family Salmonidae; genus Oncorhynchus; species Oncorhynchus nerka. The sequence goes on along the minus strand of NW_027039829.1, from coordinate 36,298 downwards.
TGCCATAGAAGGGTCGTATCAGAAACCGCTCCGGCGCCTCGCCATAGAAGGGTCGTAACAGAAACCGCTCCGCCGCCTCGCCATAGAAGGGTCGTAACAGAAAGAAAAACTGAAATCCAGTTTTGGCTGACACTAACAAGCACAATCTCTGCCATCTTGTAGTGTAAGAGAAATAGTGTGTTGAGAGAGAGAAAGACGCAGACACAGAACGAGAGAGAAATGAGAGAAGAGAGAGAGAGAGAGATCAAGTTAACCTGGTCCAGAGGGAGTGAGAGGTTGAGGGCAAAGGAGAAGGGAGGTGAGGGGGGAGGGTTGTCCGCCCATCCGCCCGCAGAACATCCCCTCTCCACTGGTTCACACCAGGATGGATTGAGGGAGGAGAGGAGTGCAATATGAGGACAGGAGGATGGATGGAGGAGAGATAGAGGATAATAATTAACACCCTCTCCCTTCTCCACTCACCTGAGAACCAGTGATTTAGTGGAGCTGGAAGAAGCTGACACAGGCGCGGAAAGAGGGAGAGGGGGAGAGAGGGAGAAGGGAACATAAAACTCAACATCCCAATTAGGATCTGGCTAAAAATACTTCAATCAGGTATTAAACCCATTGCCCTCTATGGTTGTAAGGTCTGTTGTCCACTCTCCAACCAAGAATTCACGAAATGGGACAAACACAGAATTCTGCAAAAATATTATTTGCTTACAACACAAAACCCTAAACAACACATGCAAAGCAGAATCATGACTATACCCTCTAGTTATCTACATCCAGAAAAGAGCTGGATCTGGGGCTCTGTTCACAAGCACAAACAGACCCCACAGACCCCACAGAGGCCCAGGACAGAAACACATTTAGACCAACCAAATTATGAGAATGCAAACAATAACTAGTTGACACACTGGAAAGAACCAACCAAAAAAGAGAGCAACTAGAATGCTATCTGGCCCTAAACAGAGAGTACACAGTGGCAGAATACCTGAGCACTGAGGCTGACCCCAAATTAAGGAAATCCTTGACTATGTACAGACTCAGTGAGCATAGCCTTGCTATTCTGCCATAGGCAGAAAAGAAGGGGTGGAAATGAGGTGGAAATTGAGCTACATTTCCTAACCAAATGTATGACCACATTAGAGACACACATTTCCCACAGATCACACAGACCCACAAAGAATTTGAAAACAAATCAAACATTGATAAACTCCCATAAATGTTAGGTGAAATACCGCAGTGTGCAGTCACAGCAGCAGCAAGATGTGTGGCCCGTTGCCATGAGAAAATGACAACCACTGGAGCACAAACAACATTCTAAATACAACCTATATTTATCTGCTTATTTTTTTCCCTTTCATACTTCAACTATTTTCACATTGTTACAAAAATGTACATAGCCAATAGCCAATCAAATGTACATAGCCAATAATAACATTTGAAATGTCTATTCTTTACAGAAGTTTGTCAATGTAATGTTTACTGATTGTTTATTCCCCATGTTTACTGTGTATTCCATTTGCTTTGGCAATGTAAACATATGTTTACCATGCCAATAAAGCCCTTTGAATTGAATTGAGAGAGAGAGAGAGAGAGAGAGAGAGAGAGAGAGAGAGAGAGAGAGAGAGGTGGAGAAGGCCTCGGAGATGGTGGTAGAGAGAGAAAATCTATCTCTGTTCTTCTCAGTTGGTTGTTATGACCTTTCTATTACAATGCTTCATTCCTTAGTGGAACATTCACATTCACAGCCAGAGGTAGATATGTTAGGCAGTTTGAGCCAAATGAGGAGCGTGGGGACTCTGTACATTTTCAAAAAATCAACAACATAAATTGGGCCATACAACACAAAACGAGACCACCTAATGTAGCTAGCTAACTCCCCCCCACTGCGTGGGAATAGACAGCAATTTCAAACAACACACACACACACACGCGCTTCAATGTAAAGTAAAACTAAAACGCCAGCTATTAAAACGGCTGTCTGTCAGACCTTATCATCACAAGAGAGAGAAATCCCTCTTGCGCTCCGTCCGTGTGCAGTAATTCCAAATATCATTTGCCCTGATTGATGGTAAGTGTATGCAGGCCTGATGAATGGATAGCAGAGCAATGGTGCTTCCCTATCGTTGACCCAGATCAGGGGGTTATAACTCACATCCGGGCGCTGGCACCACGGTGAAATTGAAAGGTCACAGCTTTATTGCAATGTGTCAAGAGGACAGGAGAATGATAGAGATTGATAAGAACTATACTTTCTTGATTCTGTCAGTTAGTTTTGTATTTGCAATATTCCAAAAGGATATGTTATGTAGGTCTGCTTGCTCTCCTTGCTCTGTGGTGAACTTGGTGAACTAAGGCTTCCCTAGTTTGATGGGAGTTTGTTCATGTTTAATAATAACGATGCAGAATCTGTCCACCAGAAGGCCATGCTCTTGCTCTTCAAATAATGAATAAAGGCATTAAAATGAACTACTTCAAGGCAATTTGACATTCAAATGTGACTTTACAATATTAATATGTGGTTTATATATATTCCATACACAAACTAATTAAATCCCATGGGTAAAATACGCACAGGTAGGTAACATTGTCCAGACAGATGCTTTCATAATTGATAAATCAGGATTACAAATCCATACATCATCAACACCTGGCAACACAATAGACAATATCAATATGTATCTACCTGGTACCACCATAGACTACTATATCAATATGTATCTACCTGGTACCACCATAGACTATATCAATATGTATCTACCTGGTACCACCATAGACTATATCTATCAATATGTATCTACCTGGTACCACCATAGACTACTATATCAATATGTATCTACCTGGTACCACCATAGACTATATCAATATGTATCTACCTGGTACCACCATAGACTATATCTATATGTATCTACCTGGTACCACCATAGACTACTATATCAATATGTATCTACCTGGTACCACCATAGACTACTATATCAATATGTATCTACCTGGTACCACCATAGACTATATCTATATGTATCTACCTGGTACCACCATAGACTATATCAATATGTATCTACCTGGTACCATCATAGACTATATCAATATGTATCTACCTGGTACCACCATAGACTATATCTATATGTATCTACCTGGTACCACCATAGACTATATCTATATGTATCTACCTGGTACCTCCATAGACTATATCTATATGTATCTACCTGGTACCACCATATACTATATCTATATGTATCTACCTGGTACCACGATAGACTATATCTATATGTATCTACCTGGTACCACCATAGACTATATCTATATGTATCTACCTGGTACCACCATAGACTATATCAATATGTATCTACCTGGTACCACCATAGACTATATCAATATGTATCTACCTGGTACCATCATAGACTATATCTATATGTATCTACCTGGTACCACCATAGACTATATCAATATGTATCTACCTGGTACCACCATAGACTATATCAATATGTATCTACCTGGTACCACCATAGACTATATCTATATGTATCTACCTGGTACCACCATAGACTATATCAATATTTATCTACCTGGTACCACCATAGACTATATCTATATGTATCTACCTGGTACCACCATAGACTGTATCTATATTTATCTACCTGGTACCATCATAGACTATATCTATATGTATCTACCTGGTACCACCATAGACTATATCTATATGTATCTACCTGGTACCATCATAGACTATATCTATATGTATCTACCTGGTACCACCATAGACTATATCAATATGTATCTACCTGGTACCACCATAGACTATATCAATATGTATCTACCTGGTACCATCATAGACTATATCTATATGTATCTACCTGGTACCACCATAGACTATATCAATATGTATCTACCTGGTACCACCATAGACTATATCTATATGTATCTCCCTGGTACCACCATAGACTATATCAATATTTATCTACCTGGTACCACCATAGACTATATCTATATGTATCTACCTGGTACCACCATAGACTGTATCTATATTTATCTACCTGGTACCATCATAGACTATATCTATATGTATCTACCTGGTACCACGATAGACTATATCTATATGTATCTACCTGGTACCACCATATACTATATCTATATGTATCTACCTGGTACCATCATAGACTATATCTATATGTATCTACCTGGTACCACCATAGACTATATCTATATGTATCTACCTGGTACCACCATAGACTATATATATATGTATCTACCTGGTACCATCATAGACTATATCAATATGTATCTACCTGGTACCATCATAGACTATATCTATATGTATCTACCTGGTACCACCATAGACTATATCAATATGTATCTACCTGGTACCACCATAGACTATATCAATATGTATCTACCTGGTACCACCATAGACTATATCTATATGTATCTACCTGGTACCACCATAGACTATATCAATATTTATCTACCTGGTACCACCATAGACTATATCTATATGTATCTACCTGGTACCACCATAGACTGTATCTATATTTATCTACCTGGTACCATCATAGACTATATCTATATGTATCTACCTGGTATCACGATAGACTATATCTATATGTATCTACCTGGTACCACCATATACTATATCTATATGTATCTACCTGGTACCATCATAGACTATATCTATATGTATCTACCTGGTACCACCATAGACTATATCTATATGTATCTACCTGGTACCACCATAGACTATATCTATATGTATCTACCTGGTACCATCATAGACTATATCAATATGTATCTACCTGGTACCACCATAGACTATATCTATATGTATCTACCTGGTACCACCATAGACTATATCAATATTTACCCTTCAATGTTCACTTTTTACTTTGTAAGTGAACATTGTCCCTGCAAAACTTTTCGGATCAGATAGATTTATAGAACGGTTTGAAGGTGTAATTTCCCCTCAGTGTTTCCAAGGCTATTTCGTGACCTGCTAGTATTTTCTTCCAGAGGGGCATCTTTATCCTCATATCCACCTTAAAACACAGCAAATATTCTTACTATTGTATCCCCTATAGCCAGGTTTGACTCTGGTTTGGCTCCTCACTTGTTTGTGTTCAGTTCAGAGCCAGGGGACGGAGAGAGCAAAAGCATTTCTTTTCATCTTCTCCTCTCTACCGCTCCACCTCTCCTCCTCTCCTCCTCTCCTCCTCTCCTCCTCTCCTCCTCTCCACACAGCTAACGTCCACAGCCGGTAAACAACTCCAGAACACGACGTAGAATCAAATCAAATGTATTTATAAAGCCCTTCGTACATCAGCTGACATCTCAAGGTGCTGTACAGAAACCCAGCCTAAAACCCCAAACAGCAAGCAATGCAGGTGTAGAAGCACGGTGGCTAGGAAAAACTCCCTAGAAAGGCCAAAACCTAGGAAGAAACCTAGAGAGGAACCAGGCTATGAGGGGTGGCCAGTCCTCTTCTGGCTGTGCCGGGTGGAGATTATAAACCTAGAGAGGAACCAGGCTATGAGGGGTGGCCAGTCCTCTTCTGGCTGTGCCGGGTGGAGATTATAAACCTAGAGAGGAACCAGGCTATGAGGGTGGCCAGTCCTCTTCTGGCTGTGCCGGGTGGAGATTATAAACCTAGAGAGGAACCAGGCTATGAGGGGTGGCCAGTCCTCTTCGCTGTGCCGGGTGGAGATTATAAACCTAGAGAGGAACCAGGCTATGAGGGGTGGCCAGTCCTCTTCTGGCTGTGCCGGGTGGAGATTATAAACCTAGAGAGGAACCAGGCTATGAGGGGTGGCCAGTCCTCTTCTGGCTGTGCCGGGTGGAGATTATAAACCTAGAGAGGAACCAGGCTATGAGGGGTGGCCAGTCCTCTTCTGGCTGTGCCGGGTGGAGATTATAAACCTAGAGAGGAACCAGGCTATGAGGGGTGGCCAGTCCTCTTCTGGCTGTGCCGGGTGGAGATTATAAACCTAGAGAGGAACCAGGCTATGAGGGGTGGCCAGTCCTCTTCTGGCTGTGCCGGGTGGAGATTATAAACCTAGAGAGGAACCAGGCTATGAGGGGTGGCCAGTCCTCTTCTGGCTGTGCCGGGTGGAGATTATAACATGTTTATAAATGACCAGCATGGTCAAATAATAGATCGGGGACAGGTAGCACGTCCGGTGAACAGGTCAGGATTCCATAGCCGCAGGCAGAACAGTTGAAACTGCAGAAGCAGCACGGCCAGGTGGACTGAGGACAGCAAGGAGTCATCATGCCATGTTCCTACGGCTCAGGTCCTCCGAGAGAGAGAAAGAAAGAGAGA